>NC_084751.1:8004856-8124856 GCF_033978785.1 Entelurus aequoreus
CAACAAGTGTGTGAAAGCTCTTAGAGCCATTATAGCAAATCATTTGGGCTATATAGTAAAATGCTATGACTATGCAGAAAGGCGTCACCTTGGCGTCAGAGTGTCGGCTCTTCATCAGGACCTGGTAGTTGAGACTCTTCCACTGAGTGTCGTCAGCCAGCGACACAGCAAACTGACCCACACATGGCAGCAGGTGCTGGGTCACCCTCTGCTGGTACTCGCCCACACCGTTCTCCAGCTGGAATCATTCAGCCGTCAGTCAACACCCGCCGTCCGTCCCACACGGCCGCTCTCACCTGCTCCACCAGGGGCGCCATCAGGGCGTCTGCTCGCTCCCTGCTCAGGAAGTGCTGCGTGTCGTACAGGAAGATCTTGTGCATGCAGTCCAGGACGCCGCAGAGCAGCAGGTGGGTCTTCTCCACGCCAACAACACCCTCAAACAGCTGCTGGCCTGGAGGAGGACACCATGTCGGAAGTTGTCACATGGCACGCAGAAAGGGACGTTTTGTTTTAGGACAGTCGTGCCAACAATACTCCATTGACACTTCCTGACTTGAACACAAACAAGTATTAGTGACATTGTTATTACAAGTGCTGACGCAGACAGACTATTTATACAACAAACATAATAAAACATCCCTTACTGTACAAAGTCTGCTGTCATTAGGATGCCGACTGCTAGAATGTTCATATATTCCTGTTTAGATGAAGAATGACTCATAATCCTCGCCAAGAAAAGGGGGTGGAGCCAAGCGTTTTTTCCGTGTCATTCTTGTCAGAATAATTGTATAGAAGTTATCACACAACTTGTGTTCCCACGAGTTCAGGTCGCCCTGCATACAGCTTGTAAACCTCCACTGTGTGCGATGGGATGCAACGTGGAGGTGTCGGTTTCTTTGATCTATTGGACAGCCACAGGAAGACCTTGTCATGACCCAAGGTCTACAAAGCAGAGAGGGGGAAAACCTGACACCGCTCCAGGCACCTTTTCTTTGAACTGTTTATGACCGAGTGCGGCAGCTGTTTATGACCCCCTCCCCTTAGAAACAGCTGCAGCGATGTGATCAGAAAAGGCCCAAATAAAGGAGGAGGCGTGGAACCCTTTCGTCAGAGCGTGGGACGACACTGTGCGAGGGTGCAGGTCCATGCGCTCTCCTCGTTAAAAAAAAAACAAAAACATCTGTCTTGTCTTTATGAGTTTGAACGATAGGCAAAATAAAAAAGTGCAGTTCCCCTTTAAAGTGAAACCCACGTTTTCCTGTACGATTGACTTCAAATTAATACAACCTTGGAAAATGGTTAAAAATAAAAGTCCTCAAATTATTGTCAATATTGAAGTAATGGAAATTGTTTTGGATAAGCACAATGTTTCGTATTTTTTGTTGTATTGTCTCTTACTTTCCTTTCTATAACTGTAATTGTGTCTTGTTACTTAATACTGTTTGTGTGTTCAATAAATACAAGAATTGTTACTTAATACTGTTTGTGTGTTCAATAAAAACAAGAATTGTTACTTAATACTGTTTGTGTGTTCAATAAATACAAGAATTGTTACTTAATACTGTTTGTGTGTTCAATAAAAACAAGAATTGTTACTTAATACTGTTTGTGTGTTCAATAAATACAATAATTGTTACTTAATACTGTTTGTGTGTTCAATAAATACAAGAATTGTTACTTAATACTGTTTGTGTGTTCAATAAATACAAGAATTGTGACTTAATACTGTTTGTGTGTTCAATAAATACAGGAATTGTTACTTAATACTGTTTGTGTGTTCATAAAAACAAGAATTGTTACTTAATACTGTTTGTGTGTTCAATAAATACAAGAATTGTTACTGAATACTGTTTGTGTTCAATAAATACAAGAATTGTTACTTAATACTGTTTGTGTGTTCAATAAATACAAGAATTGTGACTTAATACTGTTTGTGTGTTCAATAAATACAAGAATTGTTACTTAATACTGTTTGTGTGTTCAATAAATACAAGAATTGTTACTTAATACTGTTTGTGTGTTCATAAAAACAAGAATTGTTACTTAATACTGTTTGTGTGTTCAATAAATACAAGAATTGTTACTTAATACTGTTTGTGTGTTCAATAAATACAAGAATTGTTACTTAATACTGTTTGTGTGTTCAATAAATACAAGAATTGTTACTTAATACTGTTTGTGTGTTCAATAAATACAAGAATTGTTACTTAATACTGTTTGTGTGTTCAATAAAAACAAGAATTGTTACTGAATACTGTTTGTGTGTTCAATAAATACAAGAATTGTTACTTAATACTGTTTGTGTGTTCAATAAATACAAGAATTGTGACTTAATACTGTTTGTGTGTTCAATAAATACAGGAATTGTTACTTAATACTGTTTGTGTGTTCATAAAAACAAGAATTGTTACTTAATACTGTTTGTGTGTTCAATAAATACAAGAATTGTTACTTAATACTGTTTGTGTGTTCAATAAATACAAGAATTGTTACTTAATACTGTTTGTGTGTTCAATAAATACAAGAATTGTTACTTAATACTGTTTGTGTGTTCAATAAATACAAGAATTGTTACTTAATACTGTTTGTGTGTTCAATAAATACAAGAATTGTTACTTAATACTGTTTGTGTGTTCAATAAATACAAGAATTGTTACTTAATACTGTTTGTGTGTTCAATAAATACAAGAATTGTTACTGAATACTGTTTGTGTTCAATAAATACAAGAATTGTTACTTAATACTGTTTGTGTGTTCAATAAATACAAGAATTGTGACTTAATACTGTTTGTGTGTTCAATAAATACAGGAATTGTTACTTAATACTGTTTGTGTGTTCATAAAAACAAGAATTGTTACTTAATACTGTTTGTGTGTTCAATAAATACAAGAATTGTTACTTAATACTGTTTGTGTGTTCAATAAATACAAGAATTGTTACTTAATACTGTTTGTGTGTTCAATAAATACAAGAATTGTTACTTAATACTGTTTGTGTGTTCAATAAATACAAGAATTGTTACTTAATACTGTTTGTGTGTTCAATAAAAACAAGAATTGTTACTGAATACTGTTTGTGTGTTCAATAAATACAAGAATTGTTACTTAATACTGTTTGTGTGTTCAATAAATACAAGAATTGTGACTTAATACTGTTTGTGTGTTCAATAAATACAGGAATTGTTACTTAATACTGTTTGTGTGTTCATAAAAACAAGAATTGTTACTTAATACTGTTTGTGTGTTCAATAAATACAAGAATTGTTACTTAATACTGTTTGTGTGTTCAATAAATACAAGAATTGTTACTTAATACTGTTTGTGTGTTCAATAAATACAAGAATTGTTACTTAATACTGTTTGTGTGTTCAATAAATACAAGAATTGTTACTTAATACTGTTTGTGTGTTCAATAAATACAAGAATTGTTACTTAATACTGTTTGTGTGTTCAATAAAAACAAGAATTGTTACTTAATACTGTTTGTGTGTTCAATAAATACAAGAATTGTTACTTAATACTGTTTGTGTGTTCAATAAATACAAGAATTGTTACTTAATACTGTTTGTGTGTTCAATAAATACAAGAATTGTTACTTAATACTGTTTGTGTGTTCAATAAAAATAAATAAAACGAGTCAGGAAAAAATAAAAAATAAATAAAAAGAGTCAGGAAAAAATAAAAAATAAATAAAAAGAGTCAGGAAAAAATAAATAAAAAGAGTCAGGAAAAAATAAAAAATAAATAAAAAGAGTCAGGAAAAAATAAATAAAAAGAGTCAGGAAAAAAAATAAAAAGAGTCAGGAAAAAATAAAAAATAAATCAAAAGAGTCAGAAAAAAAAATAAATAAATAAAAAGAGTCAGGAAAAAATAAAAAAAAATGAATAAAAAGAGTCAGGAAAATAAATAAATAAATAAAAAGAGTCAGGAAAAAAAAAAGAAAAAAAAAGAGTCAGGAAAAAATAAAAAATAAATAAAAAGAGGAAAAAATAAAAAGAGTCAGGAAAAAATAAATAAAAAGAGTCAGGAAAAAATAAAAAATAAATAAAAAGAGTCAGGAAAAAATGAAAAATAAATAAAAAGAGTCAGGAAAAAATGAAAAATAAATAAAAAGAGTCAGGAAGGGGCGTCACCCGTCTTGGAGACGTTGGTCTGCTGCAGCAGGTCGGCGAAGGGCTTGACCAGGTTCCCGGCGAACAGGACGAAGAGACCCTTGAGGCGCTGGGCGATGCAGTCGGCGAGCGTGACGAAGGTCAGCAGGCGTTCTCGACTCCCAGACTTACTCCAGTCCAGCAGCTGAGGGACAAACACGGTGACTGGGCGAGTGTTTCCATGACGGCAGACGCTGCAAGTGCGTCACGTTACCTTGAAGAAGAGCGGCCGGAACGTGACCTCGGACAGTTTCATCACCATGGCGACCAGACAGTCGATCACGCTGCCCTCGACCCGCGCCGTGCTCGCCAGGTCGCCCTGCACGGTGGCACGCAGACGTCAGACGCTCCACAAAACAACGGCAGACAAACAAACAAACGCACCTGGCAGTGGTCGGCTCGGAAGTTGAGCGCGGCGAGGAAGAAGGCGGTGAGCTCTGATTGGTGGAAGTTGAGCTGATCTCGCTCCATGTGACTGATGTGCTCCTTCAGGATGCTCATCAGCGCCCCCAGCTGGCCCTGCGAGGAAGCCCCCAGGTCAGCGCCTGCTCGGCGTGGGAAAGGTTTCCCCGACTCACCTTCCTGTCCACCACCAGGACGCTGAAGCACCTGGTGATGACGGGCAGTAGGACCCTGGGGGGCAGCTTGGTGGCCAGGCAGCTCCTGAGGGAGTGGAGACGCACGGACACCAGGCTGGACGAGGACGACGGACAATCCTCCAGCGCGGGCGTCAGCCGACAGACCTGGCGGGGACAGGAAATGAGTCGGAGACTTCTTCAAAGCAGGGGAAAGCAAGGGTGTGCACACCTGTATGGTGGTGTCCTGCAGGTACGGGCTCATGAAGTGCGTCAGGGTGTCGGTGACGCGGTGCAGGGCGGTGACGGCGCTCAGCAGGTAGATCTCGTTGGTCAGCAGCTCCTTCCTGTCGCTCAGCGCGAGCAGCACGGCCGGCATCAACCTGCGGGGCAACACCCGCTCGTCACGCCGGACATACACCCACTACGTTCTCCAGGGATCATACCCACTGTTAGTAGTCCAGGAGGCCCGGAAGCCATATTTGGAGTTATTTAAAGATGAATATTACAAGTTGTTTTGAACATTTTATAGGAAAGGTGGGACCAGTAGTGACATGTTTGATGTTGTCTTTAATTTATCATCCATTACTTTATCACGTGTGTCTAAGACAGGGGTCACCAACGCGGTGCCCGCGGGCACCAGGTAGCCCGTAAGGACCAGATGAGTAGCCCGCTGGCCTGTTCTAAAAATAGCTCAAATAGCAGCACTTACCAGTGAGCTGCCTCTATTTTTTACATTTTGTCTATTTACTAGCAAGCTGGTCTCGCTTTGCCCGACATTTTTAATTCTAAGAGAGACAAAACTCAAATAGAATTTGAAAATCCAAGAAAATATTTTAAAGACTTGGTCTTCACTTGTTTAAATAAATTCATTATTTTTTTTACTTTGCTTCTTATAACTTTCAGAAAGACAATTTTAGAGAAAAAATACAACCTTAAAAATGATTTTAGGATTTTTAAACACATATACCTTTTTACCTTTTAAATTCCTTCCTCTTCTTTCCTGACAATTTAAATCAATGTTCAAGTAAATGTATTTTTTTTATTGTAAAGAATAATAAATACATTTTAATTTAATTCTTCATTTTAGCTTCTGTTTTTTCGACGAAGAATATTTGTGAAATATTTCTTCAAACTTATCATGATTAAAATTTAAAAAAATTATTCTGGCAAATCTAGAAAATCTGTAGAATCAAATTCAAATCTTATTTAAAAATCCTGAAACAATTTTTAAGGTTGTATTTTTTCTCTAAAATTGTCTTTCTGAAAGTTATAAGAAGCAAAGTAAAAAAAAAAATTAATTTATTTAAACAAGTGAAGACCAAGTCTTTAAAATATTTTCTTGGATTTTCAAATTCTATTTGAGTTTTGTCTCTCTAACAAAGTGTAGATTGGATTTTAACCTATTTAAAACATGTCATCAAAATTCTAAAATTAATCTTAATCAGGAAAAATGACTAATGATGTTCCATAAATTCTTTTTTTAAGTTTTTCTCTTCTTTTTTTCGTTGAATTTTGAATTTTAAAGAGTTGAAATTGAAGATACACTTTGTTTCAAAATTTAATTGTCATTTTTTTTCGTGTTTTCTCCGCTTTTAAACCGTTCAATTAAGTGTAAATATCATTAATTATTAATAATAACATCGAGTTAAAGGTCAATTGAGCAAATTGGCTATTTCTGGCAATTTATTGAAGTGTGTATCAAACTGGTAACCCTTCGCATTAATCACTACCCAAGAAGTAGCTCTTGCTTTCAAAAAGGTTGGTGACCCCTGGTCTAAGAGAAACATCTACATTTTATTTCTTAATATCTCCTGGGAAAATAGGTCAAAATATGACATTTGTCCACATCACAATAACTCATTTACTCCATTTTATACACTTTGATGGATTTAATACTTTGTAAGGTTTATGAAATATTGTCAACATTTAATTCTGGGCTCCTTCACCAGGATTATAATTGAGATTTCTTCCTGGATGTTACAGAAAGTATGAGAATGTGTGAGCTGCTGCCTCACCTTCTTTACTTATAGAATCATCTCATATTTGTCAAGATAATTACACAAAAGTTTGCATTTTCGGCCGAGGTATCTTTTCTGTGGTCTTCATGTCCGTCCATCTCTAAATGTCGTGTTATTTGATTGATCATGAAACTGGTGGCGCTCCTTTACTGAGCCCACGCTCCGAGTGTTGCGGACGGACGCTTGTCGAGCGACTCCGTATAAAATAGACCGCAGGAATGTGCCAGGAAAGAAAAACAAAAACTGGAATCCCAGAAAAAAATTGGAATGTTTTAACAAGTTCATGTACGAAAGTCCCAACTTTCCCACTACAGATATGATTGATCATGAAACTGGAGGCGCTCCTTTAGTAAACCCACGCTACAAGTGTTGGGGACGGAGGCTTGTCGAGCGACTCCATCGCTAGAGTGGCCAAAACAAAAAAACGGTACCAGGAAAGAAGGACAAAAACTGGACTGTGGGCGACCAGCGCTGCGAGAAGTAAAGGAAGGGAAGGTTGACGTACGAGTGTCGCTGTGAAAGCAACCGAGCTGACCGGAGAAGACGTCAACTTAAACAAATGACCTGTCGGATATCAAAACATATTTGGGAAGAATTATTGACGGTGGGGCAGCACGGTGGCACAGGGGTTAGTGCGTGTGCCTCACAATACCAAGTTCCTGAGTAGTCCTGAGTTCAATCCCGGACTTGGGATCTTTCTGTGTGGAGGTTGCATGTTCTCCCCATGACTGCGTGGGTATAGGCCCCTCCCACCTCCAAAGACATGCACCTGGGGATAGGCCACTCCCACCTCCAAAGACATGCACCTGGGGATAGGCCCCTCCCACCTCCAAAGACATGCACCTGGGGATAGGCCACTCCCACCTCCAAAGACATGCACTTGGGGATAGGCCACTCCCACCTCCAAAGACATGCACTTGGCGATAGGCCCCTCCCACCTCCAAAGACATGCACCTGGGGATAGGCCACTCCCACCTCCAAAGACATGCACTTGGCGATAGGCCCCTCCCACCTCCAAAGACATGCACTTGGGGATAGGCCACTCCCACCTCCAAAGACATGCACCTGGGGATAGGCCACTCCCACCTCCAAAGACATGCACTTGGGGATAGGCCACTCCCACCTCCAAAGACATGCACCTGGGGATAGGCCACTCCCACCTCCAAAGACATGCACCTGGGGATAGGCCACTCCCAACTCCAAAGACATGCACCTGGGGATAGGCCACTCCCACCTCCAAAGACATGCACTTGGGGATAGGCCCCTCCCACCTCCAAAGACATGCACCTGGGGATAGGCCCCTCCCACCTCCAAAGATAAGTTGATTGACAACACTAAATTGGGCCTAGTGTGTGAATGTTGTCTATCTGTGTTGAGGTGGCGACTTGTCCAGGGTGTACCCCGCCTTCCGCCCGAATGCATTTACCCCAAAAGGGACAAGCTGTATAAAATGGATGAATGGATGGACATTGAGAGAAATTGCTATTGTTGAATTGATGAGTGGTTATTTACTAATGATTGATTGTTGAAATCCTGCTATCACTGCTGGAGTTCTCTTGTAAAAAACAATATATGAATAATAATAATAATAATTAATTGATCTCTACATCACACGTTCTCACAGCCAATCAGGAGACAGGCAGGAAGTGCTCACCTGGGCAGCTGCGGGATGGCGAGGGCTTTGAGGGCGCCGACCACCTCGGCGACGCAGAGCAAAGCGCTCGCCATCACGTTCTTCTCCTCCTGCGGCAACGAGGCCACCTCCGTGGCGTGCAGAAGGACGGGGAGGAACGCCTCCTGGTGGGCGGAGCCAAAGTTGCGGCAGAGCAGCTTGAGGCTGTAGAGCGCCGTCTGCCGGTTGACGGTCTGCTCCGCCGCCGCTTCCTGCACGGCCGCGCCGGTACTTTTGCCCACCACGGCGAGGAGGTCGCTGATGAGCTCTAAGAGAGCGGTGATCTGCGGGAGAGAGACACTTTGATGCCGTCTTCCTTTCGCTAAGGTGTACTTTGTACCTGCGTGAAGTTAGCCCCGCCCCCACCTGGGCAAAATATACAAACTTGTCCCAAACGTTTGTGCTGAAAATTTGTTTTTGTCTAACTAGTTGGGGTGCGAGTCGATACCATTCCGATTCCCAGGGTGATGACTCCATTGAAACGGATTTGAGCAATGGATTATGTGGTATAATAATAATAATAATAATAATAATAATAATAATAATAATAATAATAATAACTAGAAAATTCCCGCAGAAATTTTGATGGGCCTGCTATCTGTGCCCTGGAAGCCGCCGTACTTTTAAGATGGTGCCCAGTGTCTGAATCCATCAGTTTGATGCATTAGTGCACAAAATGAGCTACACAGCTAGCCTAAAAAAATTAGCATGCTAACATTAAAATGCTAACACTTAGCACGTTTGCTAAAAAAGGCATGTTAACAGTTAGCATGTCTCACATATCAAGTAATATGGCTGTAAGGTGTATGGCTGCGGAAGTAGAGGAAAAAAGTGAAAAATAAGCACAAAAAAAAGTTAGCCTGCTAATATTAGCTTGCTAGCATGCTCATGTTTGCATGCTAACAGTTAACAAGTGTCACGTACCAAGTTATATGACTGTAAGGTTTATGGATGTGTAATTAAAGAAATAAACGTAAAGTACCAAGTTATATGACTGTGGAGTAAACGGTTGAAAATTCAGCTCAAAAAGTCAACATGCTAATGTTAGCTTGCTAGCAAGCTAACGTTAACATGCTATCAGTTAGCATGTGTCACATACCAAGTTATATGACTGTAAGGTTTATGGATGTGTAATTAGAGAAATAAACGTAAAGTTAGCTAAAATGTTAGCGTGTTAATGTTAGTATGCTAGCATGCTAATATTAGCATGCTAGCAGCTAACAAGTGTCGCATATCAAGTTATATGACTGTAAGGTTTATGGATGTGTAATTAGAGAAATAAACGTAAAGTTAGCTAAGATGTTAGTGTGTTAATGTTAGTATGCTAGCATGCTAACATTAGCATGCTGGCAGCTAACAAGTGTCGCATATCAAGTTATATGACTGTAAGGTTTATGGATGTGTAATTAGAGAAATAAACGTAAAGTTAGCTAAAATGTTAGTGTGTTAATGTTAGTATGCTAGCATGCTAGCAGCTAACAAGTGTCGCATATCAAGTTATATCACTGTAAGGTTTATGGATGTGTAATTAGAGAAAAAAAAACGTAAAGCTAGCTAAAATGTTAGCGTGTTAATGTTAGTATGCTGGCATGCTAACAGCTAACAAGTTTCGCATATCAAGTTATATGACTCTCGGGTAAACGGTTACACAATTAGCTCAAAAAGGTAGCACTTGAAATGTTAGGATGCTAACAAGCAAACGTAAACATGCTAACAGTTAGCATGTTTCACATACAAAGTTATCAGGCCGTAAAGCCAAAACCAAACATTGGACATAACATTTTCTCGCAGTTTGAAGCGTTATGCTGGCAACATCCGCCATTATGAAGGATGCATACTCATTCGATGGGCCCATAGCGGTTAGTTTTCGGAATAGCGTTGCCACGGTAACACGAAATGTACCCCACCTGTTGCACTTACCGAGACCTTTCCGGCGGTGTAAGATATGTAGGGCTTTGTTGGTTGGTCTGTCGCGTATTATTCGCGAGAGTTTAGGATAGAAAAACAATAATAAACTGTGAAGTACGAGCAATAATAATATGGGCCGCTTGCAATGCAGCAGGCCCATAATAACTTTTACAAAACAGGTTACAAAAGCTCCTTCTGGTTGCATGAAGATGGCCTAAAATCACACACTTAAATAAATTGCCAGAAATAGCCAATTTGCTCAATTTACCTTTAACTCTATGTTATTATTAATAATTAATGATATTTACACTTAATTGAACGGTTTAAAAGAGGAGAAAACATGAAAAAAAATGACAATTAAATTTTGAAACATAGTTTATCTTCAATTTCGACTCTTTAAAATTCAAAATTCAACCGAAAAAAAGAAGACAAAAACTAGCTAATTTGAATCTTTTTGAAAAAATTAAAAAAATAATTTATGGAACATCATTAGTAATTTTTCCTGATTAAGATTAATTTTTGAATTTTAATGACATGTTTTAAATAGGTTAAAATCCAATCTGCACTTTGTTAGAATATATAACAAATTGGACCAAGCTATATTTCTAACAAAGACAAATCATTATTTCTTCTAGATTTTCCAGAACAAAAATTTTAAAAGAAATTCAAAAGACTTTGAAATAAGATTTAAATGTGATTTTACAGATTTTCTAGATTTGCCAGAATTTTTTTTTTGAAATTTTAATCATAATAAGTTTGAAGAAATATTTCACAAATATTCTTCGTCGAAAAAACAGAAGCTAAAATGAAGAATTAAATTAAAATGTATTTATTATTCTTTACAATTAAAAAAATAAATAAAAATACTTGAACATTGATTTAAATTGTCAGGAAAGAAGAGGAAGGAATTTAAAAGGTAAAAAGGTATATGTGTTTAAAAATCCTAAAATCATTTTTAAGGTTGTTTTTCTCTAAAATTGTCTTTCTGAAAGTTATAAGAAGCAAAGTAAAAAATGTATAAATTTATTTAAACAAGTGAAGACCAAGTCTTTAAAATATTTTCTTGGATTTTCAAATTCTATTTGAGTTTTGTCTCTCTTAGATTTAAAAATGTCGGGCAAAGCGAGACCAGCTTGCTAGTAAATAAATACAATTTAAAAAAATAGAGGCAGCTCACTGGTAAGTGCTGCTATTTGAGCTATTTTTAGAACAGGCCAGCGGGCTACTCATCTGGTCCTTACGGGCTACCGTAAGGACCAGAAATGTGTTTTTCATTCTTTTTTGGTGTGGGTTCACAGTGTGGCGCATATTTGTAACGTAACAGTGTTAAAGTTGTTTGATACGGCTACCGTCAGTGTAAGCTGTGTGGCTGATGACTAAGTAGGCTTTGCTGTCTCCTACATGTGCAAGTAAAAGCTACATACAACATGTGGCCGGGCTGGCACGCAGTTTGTAAATGTTATAGAGAACAATTACTACAGTGCAATCAGGGCACTTCTTTAAAGGCCTACTGAAATGATTTTTTAAAATTTAAACGGGAATAGCAGATCCATTCTATGTGTCATACTTGATCATTTCGCGATATTGCCATATTTTTGCTGAAAGGATTTAGTAGAGAAAATCGACGATAAAGTTCGCAACTTTTGCTCGCTGATAAAAAAAAGCCTTGCCTGTAGCGGAAGTAGCGTGACGTCACAGGAGCTAGTATTCCTCACAATTCCCCGTTGTTTACAATGGAGCGAGAGAGATTCGGACCGAGAAAGTGATGATTACCCCATTAATTTGAGCGAGGATGAAAGATTCGTAGATGAGGAACGTTACAGTGAAGGACTTGAGAGGCAGCGATGGACGTATCTTTTTTCGCTCTGACCGTAACTTAGGTACAAGCTGGCTCATTGGATTCCACACTCTCTCCTTTTTCTATTGTGGATCACGGATTTGTATTTTAAACCACCTGGGATACTATATCCTCTTGAAAATGAGAGTCGAGAACGCCAAATGGACATTCAGTGCCTTTTATCTCCACGATAATACATCGGCGAAATGCTTTAGCTACGAGCTAACGTGATAGCATCTTGCTTTAACTGCATATAGAAACAACAAAATAAACCCCTGACTGGAAGGATAGATAGAAAATCAACAATACTATTAAACCGTGGACATGTAAATACACGGTTAATGCTTTCCAGGCTGGCGAAGGTTAACAATGCTGTGCTAACGACGCCATTGAAGCTAACTTAGCAACCGGACTGCACAGAGCTATGCTAAAAACATTAGCTCTCCACCTACGCCAGCCAGCCCTCATTTGCTCATCAACACCCGTGCTCACCTGCGTTCCAGCGATCGGCAGAAGGACGAAGGACTTCACCCGATGCGTTTGGCGGCCCGGAGACGTAGGAAGTCAAGGTGAGGTCGGCGGCTAGCGCGGCTAGCGCTCCAACAAAGTCCTCCTGGTTGTGTTGCTGTAGTCCGCTGCTAATACACCGATCCCACCTACAACTGTCTTCTTTGCAGCCTTCATTGTTCATTAAACAAATTGCAAAAGATGTCCAGAATACTGTGGAATTATGAAATGAAAACAGAGCTTTTTGTATAGGATTCTACGGGTACCATAACTTCCGTTACTCGGACTTCGTCACGCGCATATGTCATCATACCGCGATGTTTCAGCCGGATATTTCCCGGGAAATGTCACTTTATAAGTTAACCCGGCCGTATTGGCATGTGTTGCAATGTTAAGATGTCATCATTGATATATAAACTATCAGACTGCGTGGTCGCTAGTAGTGGCTTTCAGTAGGCCTTTAATTTAGTAATTAGAGTGAAAATAGGATTATATTTTCCCTGGGAGTTATCTAGGAGAGGCACTGAGATCCATAAGTCTCCTGGGAAAATCGGGGGGGTCGGTAAGTATGCAGCTGAGCCGCATCAGAGTGGTCAAAGAGCCGCGGGTTGCTGACTCCTGGGCTAGGGGGATTCCCCCTTATTGCCGCGAGTGAGCGTTGAAAACACTTGATTTTCTCAAGGAATTTTAACACAAAGGACTAATTTCTGAAGACATACCTCGTACAAAACCTTCAAATAAAGGTGATTTAAGATGTTTTCTTGCTATTTCGATGATTGGGATCGCTAGATTGTGGCTTTATGGACTCATTTTTGTGAAAATCTCAATTTCAACCAAGATACATTTTTTTCACTTATTTGCCTGTAGGTCAAAATTAGCCTGTGTGTATTCCGACTCATTTTGCCATATCCAGATATTAATAAAAGGCCATATGGCCCAGCCCTATGCTCACCTGTCGCTCCGCCCACTGCGTCCTGTGCTGCAGTTTGTTGTTGAGCAGCTCCATGGCCTTCCTCCTGACGGACGCCAGCTGGTTGGCCATCAGCCCCCTCATCACCGTGATGAAGGTGTCGGCGGGCAACAGCGCGTTCACCTGGACGAGGAGGAAGGGAACAAACAAAGCGTGTTGCGTCGCTTCTTGCCGCCCGGTCGCCGTGCACCCACCTTATCCAGGACGTCGTAGGTTTTGTTCAGCAGAACTCTCCAGAACTTTGCGGTGGGTTTGTCGGCGTTGTCCTCCACGCGGCGAGCGACAGCGTTGATGTAACGCAGGTTCTCCTCCAGCAGCCTGGGTGGATTTCATCAAGTTCATTTAACTTAAGTCGGAACATTTACTTTTTTCCTTTCATTTCTTAGCAAGCAAACTGACCGCTGCTGAAGCTCCTGGAGAACTGCAGCGCCGTCATCCTCGCGCACCTCCGCCACCTGCCAGGACAAACATGGAGGTCAGGTGATCTTTGCCCATACGCACATTCTCATACAACTTCTAGCAAATGTCAGACGGAACAAGTGGTTACGTTTTGGGGATGATCCGGATCATTTCAATTTCTCTGCGTGTGTATGCTAGTGGCCCCGCCTCCACCCGCAGAGACAAAGATAGTGGATGAACAGTGTTTGGAAAGTTACTTTAAAAAAAGTAATTAAAGTTACTTGTTACTTCGCCAAAAAAGTAAATGAATTAGTCATTTAATTACTTTTTAACAAATGTAGTTAATTACTTTTAAAAAGTAATTAAAGTTACTTGTTACTTTGCCAAAAAAGTAAATGAATTAGTCATGTAATTACTTTTTAACAAATGTAGTTAATTACTTTTAAAAAGTAATTAAAGTTACTTGTTACTTTGCCAAAAAAGTTAATTAATTAGTCGTGTAATTACTTTTTAACAAATGTAGTTAATTACTTTTAAAAAGTAATTAAAGTTACTTGTTACTTTGCCAAAAAAGTTAATTAATTAGTCATGTAATTACTTTTTAACAAATTTAAATAATGACTCAGGGAAAGTAATTATTGGTTTACTTAAAAAAAAAAAGATATATATTTTTTTAAATTAAATATCTGCCACCCACATAGACAGAGATAGTGTCAGTGTTTGGAACATTTCTTTATAAAAGTAATTAGTTACTTTGCCAAAAAAGTAATTGAATTAGTAATGTAATTACTTTTTAACAAATGTAGTTAATTAATTTAAAAAAGGAATTATAGTTACTTGTTACTTTGCCAAAAAAGTTAATGAATTAGTCGTGTAATTACTCTTTAACAAATGTAGTTAATTACTTTTAAAAAGTAATTAAAGTTACTTGTTACTTTGCCAAAAAAGTAAATTAATTAGTCATGTAATTACTTTTTAACAAATGTAGTTAATTACTTTTAAAAAGTAATTAAAGTTACTTGTTACTTCGCCAAAAAAGTAAATGAATTAGTCATGTAATTACTTTTTAACAAATGTAGTTAATTACTTTTAAAAAGAAATTAAAGTTACTCGTTACTTTGCCAAAAAAGTAAATGAATTAGTCATGTAATTACTTTTTAACAAATGTAGTTAATTACTTTTAAAAAGTAATTAAAGTTACTTGTTACTTTGCCAAAAAAGTAAATGAATTAGTCATGTAATTACTTTTTAACAAATGTAGTTAATTACTTTAAAAAAGTAATTAAAGTTACTTGTTACTTTGCCAAAAAAGTAAATGAATTAGTCATGTAATTACTTTTTAACAAATGTAGTTAATTACTTTTAAAAAGTAATTAAAGTTACTCGTTACTTTGCCAAAAAAAGTAAATGAATTAGTCATGTAATTACTTTTTAACAAATGTAGTTAATTATTTTTAAAAAGTAATTAAAGTTACTTGTTACTTTGCCAAAAAAGTAAATCAATTAGTAAAGTAATTACTTTTTTAATAAATGTAGTTAATTACTTTTAAAAAGTAATTAAAGTTACTTGTTACTTTGCCAAAAAAGTAAATGAATTAGTCGTGTAATTACTTTTTAACAAATGTAGTTAATTACTTTTAAAAAGTAATTAAAGTTACTTGTTACTTCGCCAAAAAAGTAAATGAATTAGTCATGTAATTACTTTTTAACAAATGTAGTTAATTACTTTTAAAAAGTAATTAAAGTTACTTGTTACTTCGCCAAAAAAGTAAATGAATTAGTCATGTAATTACTTTTTAACAAATGTAGTTAATTACTTTTAAAAAGTAATTAAAGTTACTTGTTACTTTGCCAAAAAAAGTAAATGAATTAGTCATGTAATTACTTTTTAACAAATGTAGTTAATTACTTTTAAAAAGTAATTAAAGTTACTTGTTACTTTGCCAAAAAAGTAAATGAATTAGTCATGTAATTACTTTTTAACAAATGTAGTTAATTACTTTTAAAAAGTAATTAAAGTTATGTGTTACTTTGCCAAAAAAGTAAATTCATTAGTCATGTAATTACTTTTTAACAAATGTAGTTAATTACTTTTAAAAAGTAATTAAAGTTACTTGTTACTTCGCCAAAAAAGTAAATGAATTAGTCATGTAATTACTTTTTAACAAATGTAGTTAATTACTTTTAAAAAGTAATTAAAGTTACTTGTTACTTTGCCAAAAAAGTAAATGAATTAGTCATGTAATTACTCTTTAACAAATGTATTTAATTACTTTTAAAAAGTAATTAAAGTTACTTGTTACTTTGCCAAAAAAGTAAATGAATTAGTCATGTAATTACTTTTTAACAAATGTAGTTAATTACTTTTAAAAAGTAATTAAAGTTACTTGTTACTTTGCCAAAAAAGTAAATGAATTAGTCATGTAATTACTCTTTAACAAATGTAGTTAATTACTTTTAAAAAGTAATTAAAGTTACTTGTTACTTTGCCAAAAAAGTAAATGAATTAGTCATGTAATTACTTTTTAACAAATGTAGTTAATTACTTTTAAAAAGTAATTAAAGTTACTTGTTACTTTGCCAAAAAAGTAAATTAATTAGTCATGTAATTACTTTTTAACAAATGTAGTTAATTACTTTTAAAAAGTAATTAAAGTTACTTGTTACTTTGCCAAAAAAGTAAATGAATTAGTCATGTAATTACTTTTTAACAAATGTAGTTAATTGCTTTTAAAAAGTAATTATAGTTACTTGTTACTTTGCCAAAAAAGTAAATTAATTAGTCATGTAATTACTTTTTAACAAATGTAAATAATGACTCAGGGAAAGTAATTATTGGTTTACTTAAAAAAAAAATATATATATTTTTTTTAAATTAAATATCTGCCACCCACATAGACAAAGATAGTGTCAGTGTTTGGAACATTTCTTTATAAAAGTAATTAGTTACTTTGCCAAAAAAGTAATTGAATTAGTAATGTAATTACTTTTTAACAAAAGTAGTTAATTAATTTAAAAAAGGGATTATAGTTACTTGTTACTTTGCCAAAAAAGTAAATGAATTAGTCATGTAATTACTTTTTAACAAATGTAATTAATGACTCGGGAAAGTAATTATTGGTTTACTCATTGTATATTTACAGTATGCCAAGGGCCAATGTAATAATAAATACAAGTATGCCAAGGGCCAATGTAATAATAAATACAAGTATTCCAAGGGCCAATGTAATAATAAATACATGTATGCCAAGGGCCAATGTAATAATAAATACATGTATGCCAAGGGCCAATGTAAGAATAAATACAAGTATTCCAAGGGCCAATGTAATAATAAATACATGTATGCCAAGGGCCAATGTAATAATAAATACAAGTATGCCAAGGGCCAATGTAATAATAAATACAAGTATTCCAAGGGCCAATGTAATAAATAAATACAAGTATTCCAAGGGCCAATGTAATAATAAATACAAGTATGCCAAGGGCCAATGTAATAATAAATACATGTATGCCAAGGGCCAATGTAATAATAAATACATGTATGCCAAGGGCCAATGTAATAATAAATACAGGTATGCCAAGGGCCAATGTAATAATAAATACAAGTATTCCAAGGGCCAATGTAATAATAAATACATGTATGCCAAGGGCCAATGTAATAATAAATACATGTATGCCAAGGGCCAATGTAATAATAAATACATGTATGCCAAGGGCCAATGTAAGAATAAATACAAGTATTCCAAGGGCCAATGTAATAATAAATACAAGTATGCCAAGGGCCAATGTAATAATAAATACAAGTATACCAAGGGCCAATGTAATAATAAATACATGTATGCCAAGGGCCAAAGTAATAATAAATACAAGTATGCCAAGGGCCAATGTAATAATAAATACAAGTATGCCAAGGGCCAATGTAATAATAAATACAAGTATGCCAAGGGCCAATGTAATAATAAATACAAGTATGCCAAGGGCCAATGTAATAATAAATACATGTATGCCAAGGGCCAATGTAATAATAAATACAAGTATGCCAAGGGTCAATGTAATAATAAATACAAGTATGCCAAGGGCCAATGTAATAATAAATACAAGTATGCCAAGGGCCAATGTAATAATAAATACAAGAATGCCAAGGGCCAATGTAATAATAAATACAAGTATGCCAAGGGCCAATGTAATAATAAATACAAGTATGCCAAGGGCCAATGTAATAATGAATACAAGTATGCCAAGGGCCAATGTAATAATAAATACAAGTATGCCAAGGGCCAATGTAATAATAAATACAAGTATGCCAAGGGCCAATGTAATAATAAATACAAGTATGCCAAAGGCCAATGTAATAATAAATACAAGTATGCCAAGGGCCAATGTAATAATAAATACAAGTATGCCAAGGGCCAATGTAATAATAAATACATGTATGCCAAGGGCCAATGTAATAATAAATACAAGTATGCCAAGGGCCAATGTAATAATAAATACAAGAATGCCAAGGGCCAATGTAATAATAAATACAAGAATGCCAAGGGCCAATGTAATAATAAATACAAGTATGCCAAGGGTCAATGTAATAATAAATACAAGTATGCCAAGGGCCAAATTAATAATAAATACATGTATGCCAAGGGCCAATGTAATAATAAATACAAGTATGCCAAGGGCCAATGTAATAATAAATACAAGTATGCCAAGGGCCAATGTAATAATAAATACATGTATGCCAAGGGCCAATGTCATAATAAATAAAAGTATGCCAAAGGCCAATGTAATAATAAATACAAGTATGCCAAGGGCCAATGTAATAATAAATACAAGTATGCCAAGGGCCAATGTAATAATAAATACAAGTATGCCAAGGGTCAATGTAATAATAAATACAAGTATGCCAAGGGCCAATGTAATAATAAATACAAGTATGCCAAGGGCCAATGTAATAATAAATACAAGTATGCCAAGGGCCAATGTAATAATAAATACATGTATGCCAAGGGCCAATGTAATAATAAATACAAGTACCGGTATGCCAAGGGCCAATGTAATAATAAATACAAGTATGCCAAGGGCCAATGTAATAATAAATACATGTATGCCAAGGGCCAAAGTAATAATAAATACATGTATGCCAAGGGCCAATGTAATAATAAATACATGTATGCCAAGGGCCAATGTAATAATAAATACAAGTATGCCAAGGGCCAATGTAATAATAAATACAAGTATGCCAAGGGCCAATGTAATAATAAATACAAGTATGCCAAGGGCCAATGTAATAATAAATACAAGTATGCCAAGGGCCAATATAATAATAAATACAAGTATGCCAAAGGCCAATGCAATAATAAATACATGTATGCCAAGGGCCAATGTAATAATAAATACAAGTATGCCAAGGGTCAATGTAATAATAAATACAAGTATGCCAAGGGCCAATGTAATAATAAATACAAGTATGCCAAGGGCCAATGTAATAATAAATACAAGTATGCCAAGGGCCAAAGTAATAATAAATACAAGTATGCCAAGGGCCAATGTAATAATAAATACATGTATGCCAAGGGCCAATGTAATAATAAATACAAGTATGCCAAGGGCCAATGTAATAATAAATACAAGTATGCCAAGGGCCAATGTAATAATAAATACATGTATGCCAAGGGCCAAAGTAATAATAAATACATGTATGCCAAGGGCCAATGTAATAATAAATACATGCATGCCAAGGGCCAATGTAATAATAAATACAAGTATGCCAAGGGCCAATGTAATAATAAATACAAGTATGCCAAGGGCCAATGTAATAATAAATACAAGTATGCCAAGGGCCAATGTAATAATAAATACAAGTATGCCAAGGGCCAATATAAAAATAAATACAAGTATGCCAAGGGCCAATGCAATAATAAATACATGTATGCCAAGGGCCAATGTAATAATAAATACAAGTATGCCAAGGGCCAAAGTAATAATAAATACAAGTATGCCAAGGGCCAAAGTAATAATAAATACAAGTATGCCAAGGGCCAATGTAATAATAAATACATGTATGCCAAGGGCCAATGTAATAATAAATACAAGTATGCCAAGGGCCAATGTAATAATAAATACATGTATGCCAAGGGCCAATGTAATAATAAATACAAGTATGCCAAGGGCCAATGTAATAATAAATACAAGTATGCCAAGGGCCAATGTAATAATAAATACAAGTATGCCAAGGGCCAATGTAATAATAAATACAAGTATGCCAAGGGCCAATGTAATAATAAATACAAGTATGCCAAGGGCCAATGTAATAATAAATACAAGTATGCCAAGGGCCAATGTAATAATAAATACATGTATGCCAAGGGCCAAAGTAATAATAAATCCAGACTTACCTTCCCGATGAAGGCGTCTGAGGCCAGCAGCTGAGCCAAGAAGGAGACTGAGAGGAACTTGAAGTGTCTGAGATCTTTGCTGCTGTGAGCGTCCACACTGAAGATCAGCTCCTCCACCTCTTCTTCTTCCTCTTCCTCCTCCTTCTTCTTCTTCTTCTTCTGCGCTCCTCGGGAGTGTTTGGTGGCAGCTGCAGAGGATGCAGCTCGTTAGTTTCCCTCACCTTTCCTGCTCCCTGCAGGGCCCCAAGGTAGGTGAAGTAGCAACACCCGGGCTGCAGCTGTGGATTATTTTAGTCATCTATCCCTTCATTTCTTCCATTACTCAGATAAAACACACTATTGCCTTTATAAATATTTTAGGGACATTTTTGTACTTGACATAATTTTTATTACCTTCTTTTACATTTTTTTTACTTTCTTTAAAAAAATTTTTTTTTACCTTTTAGTAACCTTCTTTTAACCTTATTTTACCTTTATTTATATATTTAACCTTTCATTTACCTTCTATTAACCCTCTATTTACCTTTGACTTACCATATTTTACTTTTTATTAAACTTCTAACTATTTTACCTTGTATTTACCTTCTTGTACCTTTCATTTGCACTTCTTACCTTTTACCTACATTTTTTTACCTTCTATTTACCTTCGTTTAGCTACCTACATGTCAAACTACTTCCTTAACGTAAATGACCGCCATAACCACAACACCAGGGGGAGCTCCACTAACCACGTTAAACCCAGATTCCGAACTAACAAAGGTCTTAACTCATTCTCTTTCTATGCCACATCAATGTGGAATGCGCTCCCAACAGGTATAAAAGAAAGGTCATCTCTATCCTCCTTCAAAACCGCAATAAAAGTTCACCTTCAGGCAGCTACAACCCTAAACTAACACCCTCCCCGGATTGCTAATAATCAAATGTAGATACTTTTTCTTATGCCTTCTGATCTCTCTGTCTCTCTCTCTCTCTCTCTCTCTCTTTCTCTCTCTCCTCTCTATGTCCACTACTTGATGTCCATATCCTACCCCCCCCCCCACACCCCTGATTGTAAATAATGTAAATAATTCAATGTGATTATCTTGTGTGATGACTGTATTATGATGATAGTATATATGATAGTATATATCTGTATCATGAATCCATTTAAGTGGACCCCGACTTAAACAAGTTGAACAACTTATTGGGGTGTTACCATTTAGTGGTCAATTGTACGGAATATGTACTTCACTGTGCAACCTACTAATAAAAGTCTCAATCAATCAATCAATCAATGCATATTTTAGGGACATTTTTCTACTTGCCATAACTTTCATTACCTTCTTTTACATTTTTTTAACTTTCTTTAAAACTTTTTTTTTATACCTTTTAATTACCTTTTTTTAACCTTATTTTACCTTCTATTTATATTTACCTTCTATTAACCCTATATTTACCTTCGACTTACCATATTTTACTTTTTATTAAACTTCTAATTATTTTACCTTGTATTTACCTTCTTGTACCTTTCATTTGCACTTCTTACCTTTTACCTACATTTTTTTACCTTCTATTTACCTTCGTTTACCTACCTGCTTTTGCTTTTTATTTCCCTTGTATTTATACCTTTTTTTAATCATTCATTTGATTTACCTACCTTCTATTTACCGTCTTTTACCTTCTATTCATACCTTTTTTATTATTATTTATGTCATTTAAATTCTATTTACTCTTTATTAACCTTCTATCTACCTTTTATTTATCTTCTATTTACTTTCTTTTACCTTCCATTTACTTTATTTTTTCTTTTATTTACATTCCTTTAACTTTTTCCTTACATTTTATTTACAATTTACCTTCTTTTACATTGTATTTAACTTGTATATACAGTCTACCTTTTATTTACCTTGTTTTACATTATATTTACCTCTAAGCATCTATTTAACTTTTATTTGCAATCTACTTAACTTTGATCCAACTTTTTTAAACCTAATTATGCCTTCTATTGACCACCTTTTAACCTTAACCTTATTTTACCTTCTATTTACCCTTTACTTTCATATTTTACCTCTAATTTGTTTTATTTGTTTATTTAACTTGTTGTACCTTATTTTATGTGGTCCACATTTTATCCATTATTATTAATTAGACTCATTAAACGATGAATTGAAGCCACAGAATATAAATCGAAGCCTAATCGATTCATCTAAGGGACCATATTGTTATTATTGTATTAATTAGACACAGTTAATATAACTATTCCATTGCATTTAAGAGAAACATCATTTAAACGAAATGGAACAAAAAACATTCTATATTTTATTTTTGTGAACCTTAATGTGAAAGGCCCTCAACAGGAAGTGTGTGTCCTTTCAATTCAATTCAATACAACTGTCAACCTATAGGAAACACTTGAATTACAAAGAGAGGAAAACATGAAGAAAACAAACATTTGTCACCGTCGTCCTTGTCGTCCGGCAGCTGCATGAGAAAGTGGAGGATGTTGATGAGAGACGTGAGCTGCTCAGACACCTCAAAGTGACAACACACTGACATCCAGAAGTCCACATCTCGCTCCAGAGCTTCTTCCTGAAGAAGGGCAGGAGAACACCATCATTACTGTGCGCAGGTGGAACGTGGGAAGAATGGCCACTGACACAATGCCTTCATGTAGGGCTGGCCCATAAAATGACATCGCGATACATAACACCAATACAAATGTGTTGAATAAAATAATTGATCATTTTCTCCGTCATCGGTAGGAAGCGGAAGTATGGAAGCAAGGTTGGTTGCATGAACAAATTCACTCGCTGTCTGGTCATCGAGCAACGCAGGAAGTGATCACGTGACACACCAACGGCCAATCAGGTGACAGCATCGACTATCAAGTTTGGTTGACTCTTTGCATGGAGTGAGAAGAGAAAGTCAAAATGGAGGAATTGTGTATAAAAGGCAAAAAGTCAGTTTATGGGTTTTTTTTCCAAAAGGGACCGTAGTCAGACCTAGGGATGATGTTCGAAACCGGTTCGCCCGGTTGTTCGATAAGAAAAGAACCGTTCGATAAGAAAAGAACCGATTCCATGGACTCGAATCCCTTTTTGAGAACCGGTTCCCGTTATCGAGGCCACTATAGTAAAGAAAAAGAGTTGGTTCTTTATTCGAATCCCTGGGAACGAATCCCGTCCCACAAGAAATGCCCTGTGGGACATCACAGGAAATGACATAGCTCAGTCTAATGACTGAGCTATGTCATTTCCTGTGATGTCACACAAGCAGCAAAAATAATGGACCGGAAAAAAACGCCTCAAGGCATGGCTATACACCTATAGCAGGGGTCACCAACGCGGTGCCCGCGGGCACCAGGTCGCCCGTAAGGACCAGATGAGTAGCCCGCTGGCCTGTTCTAAAAACAGCTCAAATAGCAGCACTTACCAGTGAGCTGCCTCTATTTTTTACATTTTGTCTATTTACTAGCAAGCTGGTCTCGCTTTGCCCGACATTTTTAATTCTAAGAGAGACAAAACTCAAATAGAATTTGAAAATCCAAGAAAATATTTTAAAGACTTGGTCTTCACTTGTTTAAATAAATTCATTATTTGTTTTACTTTGCTTCTTATAACTTTCAAAAAGACAATTTTAGAGAAAAAATACAACCTTAAAAATGATTTTAGGATTTTTAAACACATATACCTTTTTACTTTTTAAATTCCTTCCTCTTCTTTCCTGACAATGTAAATCAATGTTCAAGTTTTTTTATTTTTTTTTATTGTAAAGAATAATAAATACATTTTAATTTAATTTTTCATTTTAGCTTCTGTTTTTTCGACGAAGAATATTTGTGAAATATTTCTTTAAACTTATTATGATTAAAATTCAAAAAAAATATTCTGGCAAATCTAGAAAATCTGTAGAATCAAATTTAAATTTTATTTCAAAGTCTTTTGAATTTCTTTTAAAATTTGTGTTCTGGAAAATCTAGAAGAAATAATGATTTGTCTTTGTTAGAAATATAGCTTGGTCCAATTTGTTATATATTCTAACAAAGTGTAAATTGGTTTTTAACCTATTTAAAACATGTCATGAAAATTCTAAAATTAAACTTAATCAGGAAAAATTACTAATGATGTTCCATAAATTATTTTTTTTATTTTTTCAAAAAGATTCGAATTAGCTAGTTTTTCTCTTCTTTTTTTCGGTTGAATTTTGAATTTTAAAGAGTCGAAATTGAAGATAAACTATGTTTAAAAATTTAATTGTCAATTTTTTCGTGTTTTCTCCTCTTTTAAACCGTTCAATTAAGTGTAAATATCATTCATTATTAATAATAACATAGAGTTAAAGGTAAATTGAGCAAATTGGCTATTTCTGGCAATTTATTTAAGTGTGTATCAGGTAGCCCTTCGCATTAATCACTACCCAAGAAGTAGCTATTGGTTTCAAAAAGGTTGGTGACCCCTGACCTATAGTGATCACAGAGACAGGTTGTTTTTGTGTGACTGTATATATTTGTTTTTCTGAAAAATCCCACTTAATATACTTTGGGTAACAACAGTCAATGTGTAATTATTAACAGTCGATATTTATTTATTTATTTTATTTTTATTTTTTGCTTATAAAACAAAAGTGAGCTTTTGTTAAACCAAATATTGTGTGTTTTTTTCCATATACAACAGCCTATCTGGAGTCGATAAGAGAATCGATAAGGAATCGGTTCGATAAGAGGATTCGATAATAGGCTCGAACTCGATAATTTCTTATCAAACATCATCCCTAGTCAGACCCATGTGGTCTGTACATGATGCGAGGCAAGACCGCTAATACCACACCGCCTGAGCTCACCCTTTAGAGCACAGCTGCAACTTCCTGCCACTAAACAGTAAATAATAGTTCCTCTCAGGTTTCTCTGTTTACATTTTCACACTTTGCACTACTTTCTTACACTTTATGAAGCTTTTCGTACATATTCATGATGTTTGCACCTTCATTTTAAGAGATTATTGTTAAGTTTTCAATGGGATTTTACCATTTTGTTTACATAGTTTTCTCCACACTTGTGTTGACATTTCCTTTCTGCCTTGCCAGCTGAGAGATTATAATAAGAGGAAGCTACATTTGAAATAAAAATGTGTGCATTTAATATATTTTTCTTCCGCTCCTTATTTTCCATAGGTCTTTAAAAAAAAATCAATAATTATCGATATCGAGCGATATAAAACACTTACAGTATATTGCGATTAGGGTTGTACAGTATGACGGTATTGGTATAGTATCGTGGTACTAATGAATCAAAAATGGTACTATACTATACTATATAAGTACTGCTTCGTCACGTGGTGACATTGCTGGTTTTACGAGCAGAGGAGCATGTTCGGCAGCGCACAATCACAGAGTACTTACAAGCAGACACAGTGTGTAGACAGAAAAGGGAGAATGGACGCGTTTTGGTGAAGTTATACCACTGAAACGCCCTCAGGAAGAGCTGCTTTAAGACAGCTAACATCCATCCGCAGTCTGCAGTGTTTTAGCTACTTCTAAATCGCCGATCCTCGTCTCCATGGCGACAAATAAAGTATGTTTCTTACATGTATGATTATCACTGGAGGACGCGGAATAGCGAAACATGCTTCACTGCACACCGTAGGAGGATACAATAGCTCACTGGCATCAAAATGTAAACAAATGCCATGGGTGGATCTACACCTGACATCCACTGTAATGATACCAAGTACGGGAGCGTATCTAGTTGATACTACTCTGATTACACCAAAAATTTTAATCGTCACACAATCTTTTTTCCTTTTTTTAAAATTCATATTATGTTTAAAAAGTTAGTAAATATGTCCCTGGACTCATGAAGACTTTGAATATGACCAATGCATGATCCTGTAACTACTTGGTATCGGATCGATACCTATATGTGTGGTATCATCCAAAACTAATGTAACGTATCAAAGAAGAGAAGAATAAGTGATTATTACATTTGAACAGAAGTGTAGATAGAACATGTTGAAACAGAAAATAAGCAGATATTAACAGTAAATGAACAAGTGGATTCATAATTCATTTTTACAGTTTGTCCCTCGTAATGTTGACAAAATAGAATGATAAATGACACAATATGTTACTGCAGGAGTCACCAACCTTTTTGAAAGCAAGAGCTACTTCTTGGGTAGTGATTAATGCGAAGGGCTACCAGTTTGATACACACTTCAATAAATTGCCAGAAATAGCCAATTTGCTCAATTTACCTTTAACTCTATGTTATTATTAATAATTAATTATATTTACACTTAATTGAATGGTTTAAAAGGGGAGAAAATACAAAAAAAAAATGACAATTACATTTTGAAACATAGTTTATCTTCAATTTCGACTCTTTAAAATTCAAAATTCAACCGAAAAAAAGAAGAGAAAAACTAGCTAATTCGAATCTTTTTGAAAAAATTAAAAAAATAATTTATGGAACATCATTAGTAATTTTTCCTGATTAAGATTAATTTTAGAATTTTAATGACATGTTTTAAATAGGTTAAAATCCAATCTACACTTTGTTAGAATATATAACAAATTGGACCAAGCTATATTTCTAACAAAGACAAATCATTATTTCTTCTAGATTTTCCAGAAAAAAAATTTTTTTTTAAAGAAATTCAAAAGACTTTGAAATAAGATTTAAATTTGATTCTACAGATTTTCTAGATTTGCCAGGATAATTTTTTTGAATTTTAATCATAATAAGTTTGAAGAAATATTTCACAAATATTCTTCGTCGAAAAAACAGAAGCTAAAATGAAGAATTAAATTAAAATGTATTTATTATTCTTTACAATAAAAAATAAATTTACTTGAACATTGATTTAAATTGTCAGGAAAGAAGAGGAAGGAATCTAAAAGGTAAAAAGTTATATGTGTTTAAAAATCCTAAAATCATTTTTAAGGTTGTATTTTTTTCTCTAAAATTGTCTTTCTGAAAGTTATAAGAAGCAAAGTAAAAAAATGTATGAATTTATTTAAACAAGTGAAGACCAAGTCTTTAAAATATTTTCTTGGATTTTCAAATTCTATTTGAGTTTTGTCTCTCTTAGAATTAAAAATGTCGAGCAAAGAGAGACCAGCTTGCTAGTAAATAAATACAATTAAAAAATAGAGGCAGCTCACTGGTAAGTGCTGCTATTTGAGCTATTTTTAGAACAGGCCAGCGGGCTACTCATCTGGTCCTTACGGGCTACCTGGTGCCCGCGGGCACCGCGTTGGTGACCCCTGTGTTACTGCATACGTCAGCAGACTAATTAGGAATCTTGGTTTGTTTACTTACTACTAAAAGACAAGTTGTCTAGTATGTTCACTATTTTATTTAAGGACTAAATTGCAATTTTGGGGTGCCTCTTATTTTGAAAAGTACCAAAAAGTATTGAAATACATTTTGGTATCGGTATAACCCTAATTGTGATAGTTTTCCGCCAAAAGAAAGAAAAAAAAAGATCTTGCCTTTTCACTCTGCGAGCTGGCGACCTGAGTGACGTGGAGCTTGAACAGGAGGAGCATTAGGACCCAGAGGAAGCGGTCGGGGCCCAGAGTGGTCACCAGCTTGGAGAGGACGGGCAGCCGCCGATGCTCGGGAACATGAGGGAGCGCGTCGGCAAACACGTGCACAATCCTGGTCACCACGGCGTCCATGTGAGCCAATGAACTGTCGCCTGATAGGCCGCTGGCCTGGGGGAGGGGCGAGAACACAGGAAGATCAGGGGCCGTACTTATCAAGCTTCTTAGAATTACTCCTAAGAAGTCTGCTAAGAGTTGACTTAAGAGTAAATAAATTCTTCGCTGGAAGCTGCACTTAAAAGTTAGTTATCAAGCGTCTTACTCACACTTTCAGCGAAGTGTAGGACTGAATCTTAAGTGTCACACTCAGAGCTGAATTACGACATTACTATGTGCCGTAAACGCAATTTTAGGTGACGTCATTTCTGTGTCCATAGAAATGACCAATCACGGAAGGGAATCCGTTGTCTAAGAATAAAGAAATATCTTGGAAATATTGAAGTGGACAATGGGAGTGTATATTTTGACAATAAACTACAAAATAATACAAAACAAACTACCGGTAGTCCCCGCCGGCACTCACGCTACCGCTCCCTCTCTTCTCTCGCCCACACACTCACTGACGTCACTCACCTCACGGCCACACACATACGCTACTGTCATAACATTTTCTTTCCAATTCATTAATTAGGCAACTAATTTGAAACTGGTGTGGGTGGCTCTATATATACTAGCCCACTGCAGACACATGCAGAAATCAACATGGAATCGAAAAGTATTAAATCTGTGACAAAAATAATATCCGCTCTGTCTAAACGATACTGTTTGATCAGCTGCTCGTCATCAAAAAAAACAAAAAACATTGTTCCGTTCCCTGAACGTTGGCGCACGTCTCTCTCGCCTCAGTGCCATCCCCTGCTGGCAACTCCTAACCACTTAAGACACCTCTGAAGGTCTCTTAAATATCGTGGAGAGTAGGAGTGATTCTTAGACTTAAGAACGTTGATAAAAAGCTTTTATTCTTAAGTTTGAGAGTAGGACTAAATTTCGCAAATTCTCAGGACTTAAGTGTAAAAGAAGCTTGATAAGTACGGCCCCTGGTCCAGATTTAACGGGAGCAAAGCTGCCATGCGCCCACCTGGATCAGAGCGGGGATCACCATCTCGACGGTCTTGTCGATGACTCTGAAGCTGTAGGAGTCGTCCAGTCGCATGATGTTGGAGCCCATGAAGGTGAAGATGGACATGATGTTGTGCAGAACTTTCTCCTGGGAGGCCACAAGGAACCGGACGTCATCAGAGATGCCGTGAAAAAGTCCAAATACAAAACACATTCTGACTGGTACACACAAGCTATGGAGATGATATCTGCAGAAAAAACTGCATTTAGTTGAGATAATAATGAGTCCATCCATCCATTTTCTACCGCTTGTCCCGTTCGGGGTCGCGGGGGGTGCTGGAGCCTATCTCAGCTGCATTCGGGCGGAAGGCGGGGTACACCCTGGACAAGTCACCACCTCATCACAGGGCCAACACAGATGGACAACATTCACACACTAGGGACCATTTAGTGTTGCCAATCAACCTATCCCTCCCATCTTTGGAGGTGGGAGGGGCCTATCCCCAGGTGCATGTCTTTGGAGGTGGGAGGAAGCCGGAGTAGAACCCACACAGTCACGGGGAGAACATGCAAACTCCACACAGAAAGATCTCGAGCGCAGGATCGAACCCAGGACCTTCGTATTGTGAGGCAGACGCACTAACCCAGGGGTGGGCAGTTAATTTTTACCGGGGGCCGCATGAGCAACCCGAGCACTGCTGGAGGGCCACATCGACAATATTTCAATTAAATTTTGCTCAATATTATTTTTGATATATAAGATAAATAATAATAATAATAATATATAAGATAAATAATAATAAAAATAATAATAATAATACTTTCATTTAACCTAACTTAACTTTATACCAAAAGCACTGCTTTGGAAATCATTTGTACCCCTTTCAGAGATCACATTTAGTTCCCCTTAAACATCCTCATGTTGCACAATGAAATGTAATCATAAGATGAAGTGTGCATTCCTGTAACTTTCTCTAGTAACAGCATTCCATGATTAATATCAATAAATTAACATTAATAATAAATGACAGTAAAATAAGCACACGTATGACTGAGGAGTCATAGTGTAACTTTGTGTGGTGTTTGAGTTGTCCGACTTTTTGCGTGGCCATAAACGCACCAGTGGTTTAGTGCTGGTGACAGATGACAAGTTGGTTTTGGCCTGGTTTGTACGGCAGAAAATGACTAGTTTTTCCAGATAGAAGTTTTTTACTCATGTTTTTGGTGTGGTTATGTCCGAATATAAACAGTTTTGCTCAATAAAGTGATGGATATAATTCCTGTCCTCGAAGCATCTCGATAGACGTTACAATAATTGAACGGTGTTCAATTGACGAACACCGTTAGGGCCGCTTGTTGTCACTGTCACTCAAAGTTGAATTGCAAAATGACACAGAATAAATGTGTTTATTTTGTTTAGAATTCAGTTGGGATTTGATTTGGTGCGCGGCATATAATTGCTGCGCGCAGCGGACGCTCGAGCAGTGCGCAATTGCGCAGGCGCGCACCTTAGAGGGAACGTTGCTCGGCAGTCCATGTCTTGTTGGAAACACGCCATTCCTCATCAACTTTTCTCTTTTTAGCGTCTCGGGTGTAAACCGTGCATCACTTGTCGCTGCATGTGCACCTTCACTCGCAGGTTACACACGCCCATAAATAACACTTTTCAAAATAAAAGCAGCACAGTTGTATTGCGCGCACGACATAGGTGTTTTTTCAACTTTATTTTGTCATTTGTGATTGCAGCTGTTCACATTCACTCACAATCACGCACGCACGCGCATACGTCCACACGGAAGTAATACAAATAACGATTTTCAAAACAAAAGCAGCACCGTTGTATTGCACAGTCGACAAAAATACTTTTTTAAACGTATTTTGTAATTTATGATTGGCCTCACGCGGGCCGGACAGGGACGCACTGCGGGCCGCAGAATGCCCAGGTGTGCACTAACCCCTCTGACACCGTGCTGCCATCCCATGCATATCCAGTACATATTATTTAGAGAGCAAGGAAGTGTTTCAAAGATAGATTGAAACCAACATAGGGCCCACTTTATTTCAAAAATGGAACTGAAAACATCAGCTAGAATGAAAATTAGGGATGTCCGATAATGGCTTTTTGCCGATATCCGATATTCCGACATTGTCCAACTCTTTAATTACCGATACCGATATCAACCGATACCGATATCAACCGATATATACAGTCGTGGAATTAACACATTATTATGCCTAATTTGGACAACCAGGTATGGTGAAGATAAGGTACTTTTTTTAAAAATTTGTAAAATAAGATAAATAAATTAAAAACATTTTCTTGAATAAAAAAGAAAGTAAAACAATATAAAAACAGTTACATAGAAACTAGTAATGAATGAAAATGAGTCAAATTAACTGTTAAAGGTTAGTACTATTAGTGGAGCAGCAGCACGCACAATCATGTGTGCTTACGGACTGTATCCCTTGCAGACTGTATTGATATATATTGATATATAATGTAGGAAGCAGAATATTGATAACAGAAAGAAACAACCCTTTTGTGTGAATGAGGAGGGAGGTTTTTTGGGTTGGTGCACTAATTGTAAGTGTATCTTGTGTTTTTTATGTGGATTTAATAAAAAAATTTAATTAAATTTAAAAAAAAACAAAAAAAAACGATACCGATAATAAAAAAAACGATACCGATAATTTCCGATATTACATTTTAACGCGTATATCGGCATCTCTAATGAAAACGTTATGCAAAAAAAATAAAAAAATAAAATCTTAAGAAAAATAAGATAAAAACCTTGTATTTATTTCAAGCAGATTGAATGAATGAATGTTTATTTGGGTCATATAATCAACCATCAACCATTGTGTGTGATCAGTTTAACAGTGCAGATTATACGTATTAACAATCGTACACACACAAAAACAAAAGAAAAAGAATGACGGAAAAAGGAAAAGATCCATTATTTAAATTTGTTTCAACTATTAAATGAAGCAAAGATATGACTTATTTTATTTTTGTGGAAAATATTGGACACAGTGTGTTGTCAAGCTTATGAGATGCCATGCAAGTGTAAGCCACTGTCACACTATTGTTCTTTTTTTAAAAATTTTATAAATGTTTAATGATAATGTCAATGAGGGATTTTTAATCACTGCTATGTTGAAATTGTAACTAATATTGATACTGTTGTTGATAATATTCATTTTTGTTTCACTACTTTTAGATTGTTGTGTGTGGTGTTTGTGTCTCCTCTCAATTGCTCGGTTTATTGCACTTCTGAGTGTTGCTGGCTCGGCTTCGGTTCTGGAATTGGATTGCATAGTTATGGTTGTCAGAATAATTGTATCTAAGTTGTCACAAAACTTTGTGTTACATTGAGTTCAGCTCGCCCTGCGAGAGGACAAAAGCTAACATGAAGGTGTTCTGTTTCTTCGATGTACTGTAATCCACAGAAAGATTTTGTTTTGACCCGACATCTACAAAGCAGAGAGAAAGCAGGACCTGCCCAAGCTCAAGGCACCTCTTCTTTGAACTGTTTTACGACCTTTTCTTTGAACTGTTTTGTAACCAAAGGCGACGGCTGTTTACGACCCCCCTCCCTTAGAAACCGCTGTTGCCATGTAATCAGGGAAAGTCCAAATAAAAGAGGAGGCGTACAATCTTTCGTCAGAGCGCGGCGGAGACTGTACAAGAACACAGCCCAGACGTTTCTCCTCAATTGAGCCAAATTTCATTCTGTTTCTGTTTAATTCCTTGCTTCTTGTCTTGTTTAATAGATGTCATCAGTGTTTGAACCTGACAATGGTATTGTTGTGTATTGGTTTGTTGGATTGATTGATAAAAAAAAAAAAAAAAAAGTCCAAATACTCACAGGAAAAATGTTGGCGATGGCGCCGAGCAGCAGCAGAGCGTGATGGTGGGTTTGCGGCACGTCGGACACTCGCACACACTGGACCACCAACTCCACGCTGAACTTGTCTTCATCCAGGAGGTCTGCAAGTCCACAATCAGATCCTTCAAGGCGCGTTAAACCCCGCCCACCCAGGTGGAGGTGAGAATAACAACAACAACATTCATCCATAGCTCTCTTCACAGCTGCTGACCCACCTGGCCCAGCGGGTCGCCCATCAGGCGCCAGTTTGTTGCAGATGTTGAGCAGGCAGCCGAGCAGCAGCTGCTTGGTGTACTCCATGTTGGCCCGATCCACGGAAGACGCCTCCAGACTCCTAAGGAAGACGCACGATAAGTGTGTCTCCGTCACTCTCCTCGCAGTGACTTTTCACGTTACCTGGCCAACAGCGAGAAGAGAACGGGCACCAACGTCTGGGCTCGCTTCAACTTCTTCTTGTGCTGCAGCATCTCCAGGATCAGAGTGACTCGGCGCCAGGGAACGCCGTCCCCTTCTCGAGCGGCATCACCGCCACCTTCAGGTTTCCTGAGGAAGGACGGCACCTGTCATTACCTCCGCCAAGGAGGACTTGTTTGCACTGGTTAGCGGGAATATGCCAAAGCTACTTCGGCTATTTCATAATAGAATAGAATAGAATGGACTTTATTGTCATTATATTTGCATACGACGAGATTAAGGACTTTAATTTAAGGTGCGGTAGTGGAAACAAATATGGGATAAAAATAAATTACACAAGAAGTAATAAAGAATTGAAATAAACAGACTACTATCCAATAAAAATAATAAGCAATCCTGTACAATATACAACATACTGTACAATATACAGAACAAGACGAGAGTAATAACAATCAGTGTCGGAGGTATTGCACTCGAAGGGTAATATTGCACAGTAAGGTTATTGTATGGGGGTGAATTATTTATTATAAGTTTGAGTTCACATGAGGCCACAGTATATAAAACTAGAAAATTCCAGCGGAAATTTAGATGAGCCTGCTCTCTGTGCTATGAACCGGGGTTGATAGAAACCAAAAGGCTAGCATAAAAAGCTAACATGCTAACGTTAGCTTGTTATACTGGGAACAGTTATCACACTTGCAAGATGGAAATATGTGTGAAAACCCATGAATTTTAGATTTAAATGACCAAAATGAGCTAAAATGCTAGGATAAAACGTCAACACGCTAATGTTAGCATGATCACATGGAAAAAAGTTTGCGTACTTCTAAGATGGTGTATGAGAAGTAAAAAAAAGCCATTATTTTTTAGGTCTAAACGGATAAAATTAGCAAAAATGCTAGCATAAAATATCAGCATGCTAACATATGTGAAGTAAGCATACTTCTAAGATGGCGCCAAGTATCAAAATCGATGATTTTTAGCGTTAAACATACAAAATCAGCCAAAATGCTAATATAATGAGTTAGCTTGCTAACATAGGATAATTAAAATAGTACCAAGTATCAAAAGCCATGATTTTTTAGGTTTTAACAAATACAATTAAATACAAAGCTAGCATAAAAACTTAGCATGCTAACATTAACATGTTATAAAAATTAAAACAGTTAGCATACTCGCAAGATGGAGGTAAGTCTTAAAATATATGAATGTAGGTTTAAATTATCCAAATTAGCTAAAATGCCAGGATAAAACGTCAACACGCTAATGTTAGCATGATTACATGGAAAAAAGTTTGCATACTTCTAAGATGGTGAATGAGAAGTAAAAAAAGCCATTATTTTTTAGGTCTAAACGGATACAATTAACAAATATGCTAGCATACAATGTCAGCATGCTAACATATGTGAAGTAAGCATACTTCTAAGATGGCGCCAAGTATCAAAATCGATGATTTTTAGCGTTAAACATACAAAATCAGCCAAAATGCTAATATAATGAGTTAGCTTGCTAACATTGGATAATTAAAATAGTACCAAGTATCAAAAGCCATGATTTTTTAGGTTTTAACAAATACAATTAAATAAAAAGCTAGCATAAAAACTTAGCATGCTAACGTTAACATGTTATAAAAATTAAAACAGTTAGCATACTCGCAAGATGGAGGTAAGTCTTAAAATATATGAATTGTAGGTTTAAAAAATTATCCAAATGAGCTAAAATGCTAGGATAAAACGTCAACACGCTAATGTTAGCATGATTACATGGAAAAAAGTTTGCATACTTCTAAGTTGGTGTATGAAAAGTAAAAAAAGCCATTATTTTTTAGGTCTAAACAGATACAATTTGCAAATATGCTAGCATAAAATGTCAGCATGCTAACATATGTGAAGTAAGCATACTTCTAAGATGGCGCCAAGTATCAAAATCGATGATTTTTAGCGTTAAACATACAAAATCAGCCAAAATGCTAATATAATGAGTTAGCTTGCTAACATAGGATAATTAAAATAGTACCAAGTATCAAAAGCCATGATTTTTTAGGTTTTAACAAATACAATTAAATACAAAGCTAGCATAAAAACATAGTATGCTAACGTTAGCATGTTATAAAAATTAAAACAGTTAGCATACTCGCATGATGGAGGTAAGTCTTAAAATATATGAATTGTAGGTTTAAAAAATTATCCAAATGAGCTAAAATGCTAGGATAAAACATCAACACGCTAATGTTAGCATGATTACATGGAAAAAAGTTTGCATACTTCTAAGATGGTGTATGAGAAGTAAAAAAAGCCATTATTTTTTAGGTCTAAACGGATACAATTTGCAAATATGCTAGCATAAAATGTCAGCATGCTAACATATGTGAAGTAAGCATACTTCTAAGATGGCGCCAAGTATCAAAATCTTTGATTTTTAGCGTTAAACATACAAAATCAGCCAAAATGCTAATATAATGAGTTAGCTTGCTAACATAGGATAATTAAAAGAGTACCAAGTATCAAAAGCCATGATTTTTTAGGTTTTAACAAATACAATTAAATATGAAGCTAGCATAAAAACTTAGCATGCTAACGTTAACATGTTATAAAAATTAAAACAGTTAGCATACTTGCAAGATGTAGGTAAGTCTTAAAATATATGAATGTAGGTTTAAATTATCCAAATTAGCTAATATGCTAGGATAAAACATTAACACGCTAATGTTAGCATGATTACATGGAAAAAAGTTTGCATACTTCTAAGATGGTGTATGAGAAGTAAAAAAAGCCATTATTTTTTAGGTCTAAACGGATACAATTTGCAAATATGCTAGCATAAAATGTTAGCATGCTAACATTGTGGCTTTTAATGCCTCACAACCAAACACTTTTATGTTAAAATACTGAACAGATGTTTATTGGGATAAGGTAAACATCTGTTCAGTATTTTAACATAAAAGTGTTTGACTGTGAGGCATTAGAAGCCACAAAATGCAACAGGTCCATCAAACCTAAAAAAGCTGGCTGAGTAACAACAATATGAACATTACACGAGGTTTAATAGTGTCGCCATGGTAACACAAAATGCTCTACAAAATGAGTAGCGCTGTGTGCACAATCAAGAGCTTTCCAATGATGTAAGACATGTTGGGGTTCTTTGTTCCGGGTTGTCCGGTATTAAAGGCGGCAGAAGAAGAAGCAATATAATAAGATGAATATCACTTTCATGACAACAATGGATGGTTTCTGAGGTTGTTGTTAAAGGCCTACTGAAAGCCACTACTAGCGACCACGCAGTCTGATAGTTTATATATCAATGATGACATCTTAACATTGCAACACATGCCAATACGGCCGGGTTAACTTATAAAGTGACATTTTAAAATTCCCGGGAAATATCCGGCTGAAACATCGCGGTATGATGACGTATGCGCGTGACGAAGTCCGAGTAACGGAAGTTATGGTACCCCGTAGAATCCTATACAAAAAGCTCTGTTTTCATTTCATAATTCCACAGTATTCCGGACATCTTTTGCAATTTTTTTAATGAACAATGAAGGCTGCAAAGAAGACAGTTGTAGGTGGGATCGGTGTATTAGCAGCGGACTACAGCAACACAACCAGGAGGACTTTGTTGGAGCGCTAGCCGCGCTAGCCGCCGACCTCACCTTGACTTCCTACGTCTCCGGGCCGCCAAACGCATCGGGTGAAGTCCTTCGTCCTTCTGCCGATCGCTGGAACGCAGGTGAGCACGGGTGTTGATGAGCAAATGAGGGCTGGCTGGCGTAGGTGGAGAGCTAATGTTTTTAGCATAGCTCCGTGCGGTCCGGTTGCTAAGTTAGCTTCAATGGCGTCGTTAGCACAGCATTGTTAACCTTCGCCAGACTGGAAAGCATTAACCGTGTATTTACATGTCCACGGTTTAATAGTATTGTTGATTTTCTATCTATCCTTCCAGTCAGGGGTTTATTTCTTTTGTTTCTATATGCAGTTAAAGCACGATGCTATCACGTTAGCTCGCAGCTAAAGCATTTCGCCGATGTATTGTCGTGGAGATAAAAGTCACTTTAAATGTCCATTTCGCGTTCTGGACTCTCATTTTCAAGAGGATATAGTATCCCAGGTGGTTTAAAATACAAATCTGTGATCCACAATAGAAAAAGGAGAGAGTGTGGAATCCAATGAGCCAGCTTGTACCTAAGTTACGGTCAGAGCGAAAAAAGATACGTCCTGCACTGCACTCTAGTCCTTCACTGTAACGTTCCTCATCCACGAATCTTTCATCCTCGCTCAAATTAATGGGTTAATCGTCACTTTCTCGGTCCGAATCTCTCTCGCTCCATTGTAAACAACGGGGGATTGTGAGGAATACTAGCTCCTGTGACGTCACGCTACTTCCGCTACAGGCAAGGCTTTTTTTTATCAGCGAGCAAAAGTTGCGAACTTTATTGTCGATTTTCTCTACTAAATCCTTTCAGCAAAAATATGGCAATATCGCGAAATGATCAAGTATGACACATAGAATGGATCTGCTATTCCCGTTTAAATTTAAAAAAATAATTTCAGTAGGCCTTTAAGTTCACAACAATTAGCCGGCAGGTAAAAAAGGAAGACGCTTCACCTCTGCAACATTCTGCTCCTTCGCGTTTGCTGCACTGTCACGCCCACTTTGGCTTTTTCTGGCGGCGCCAGCTCGCTGGCCACCAGCTGGCAATCCACGGCAATCTGCACGCAAGCGAAGACGAAAGGATGACCGCTCTGAGCCGCTTCACGTTTCGACGACTGCTCACCGATTTGAAGGCGCCGCCGACGGCGTTGGAAATCAGCGCGCCGCTGTTGTCCGCCAGCAGGTCAAACATGGCCGCCAGCAGTGTGTGTTGGACTTTCTCCTCCCCGAGGGCGGTGAAGAAAGGCTTTGTGATCTGACGGGACCGGAAAAAGCTATCAGTGCATTCCAAAGTCGACACATTATTTTGAAAATGAAGACGCGACGCCCGACCTGGTCCAGAGCTAAAATCTGGCAGCTGGGCACGCCCGGGAACACCGGAGTGGCGGTCCTCAGGGCTCTGATGAAGAGATCCAGGCAGTTCTGGTCGGCCACCAGCAGAGGGGCAGAGGCCGGGTTGTACTTGGCCAGGACGAGCTGCAGCAGCCGGGCCTCGTCCGGCAGCAGGGTGGAGGTGTCCGGGCTGTTGTGGAGCAGCCGGTCCAGGACAGGAAGCAGTGCCGATAGGACATCCTGGTGGAGCACACTCAGCTGTGGGCGTCTTTCAAAGCACGTATACCGGTACTAGTATAGCATTGCGGTACTAATGAATCAAAAACGGTACTATACTCTGTTTGAAAAGTACCGGTTCGCCATATTTTTTTTTTTTTTTTTTTACAGGCATGACATTGCTGGTTTTACGAGCAGAGGAGCATGTTCGGCAGCGCACACACACAGAGTACTTACAAGCAGACACAGTGTGTAGACAACAAAGTGAGAACAGATAAAGGTGAAGGTATAACACTGAAACACCCTCAGGAAGAGCTGCTTTAAGACGTGGCTAGCTAGCTAGCGGCTAACATCCATCCAACTACTTCTAAATCACTAATCCTGGCCTCCATGGCGACAAATAAATTGAGTTTCTTACAAGTACCATTATCACTGGAAGACGAGGAATAGCGAAACATGCTTCACTACACACCGTAGGACAGGGGTCGGCAACCTTTACCACTCAAAGAGCCATTTTGGCAAGTTTCACAAATTAAAGAAAATAATGGGAGCCACAAGAAAAAAATTTTAATTTAAAATGAAAAACACCGCATACAAAGCTTAAATTGCTTTGTGCTATGTTAACCAGGGGTCTCAGACACACGCACCGGCACACACTTTAATATGGAAATTTGATGTTAGTGCGGCCCACAAGTTTTGAAAGCGTCATACCTGCCAGCACTCTCATTATATCCGGGAGACTACCTAGTACCAGGGCGTGATGGCACTGCTTTTAGCGCCCTCTACAGTCTGCCCAAACAGTATACCTGCTGGACCACATGTAGATTGCAGTTTTAGCTTGCTCACATAAGTGACAGCAAGGCGTACTACCTCAGCAGCCACACATCTTACACTGACGGTACCAATACCCAGAATCCCATGCAGCCCTAACTCTTCCGCTCAACCAACGCACGGGGGGGGGTTGATGTGTGGGGGGATTTGGTGGTAGCGGGGGTGTATAATGTAGACCGGAAGAGTTAGGGCTGCATGGGATTCTGGGTATTGGTTGTGTTGTGTTTATGTTGTGTTACGGTGGGATGTTCTCCAGAAATGTGTTTTTCATTCTTTTTTGGTGTGGGTTCACAGTGTGGCGCATATTTGTAACGTAACAGTGTTAAAGTTGTTTGATACGGCTACCGTCAGTGTAAGCTGTGTGGCTGATGAGTAAGTATGCTTTGCTGTCACCTATGTGTGCAAGTAAAAGCTACATACAACATGTGGCCGGGCTGGCATGCTGTTTGTAAATGCTATAGAGGACAATTACTACAGTGCAATTAGGGCACTCCCTTATTCAGCAATTAGAGTGTTAATATCCCTTATTCAGCAATTAGAGTGTAAATAGGATTATATTTTCCCTGGGAGTTATCTATGAGAGACACTAAGATCCATAAGTCTCCTGGGAAAATCGGGGGGGTCGGCATGTATGTAGCTGAGCCGCATCAGAGTGGTCAAAGAGCCGCATGCGGCTCCGGAGCCGCGGGTTGCCGACCCCTGCCGTAGGAGGATACAATAGCTCACTGGCATCAACATGTAAACAAATGCCATGGTTGGATCTACACCTGACATCCACTGTACTGATACCAAGTACGGGAGCGTATCTAGTTGATACTACTCTGATTACATCAATATTTTTTATCGTCACACAATCTTTTTTCCTTTTTTTTAAATTCATATTATGTTTATAAAGTCAGTAAATACGTCCCTGGACTCATGAGGACTTTGAATGTGACCAATGTATGATCCTGTAACGACTTGGTATCGCATCCATACCTAAATGTGTGGTATCATCCAAAACGAATGTCAAGTATCAAAGAAGAGAAGAATAAGTGATTATTACGTTTTAACAGAAAGTGTAGCTAGAACATGTTAAAAGAGAAAGTAAGCAGATATTAACAGTAAATGAACAAGTGGATTAATCATTCATTTTTACAGTTTGTCCCTCATAATGTGGACAAAATAATAGGTATAAATGACACAATATGTTACTGCAGACTAATTAGGAGTCTTTGTTTGTTTACTTACTACTAAAAGACAAGTTGTCTAGTATGTTGACTATTTTATTTAAGGACTACAATTCAATAATAAACATATGTTTCATGTACACTAACATTTTTTGTCAACATGAAGCCAATAATGACATTTTTTGTGGTCCCCTTTATTTAGAAAAGTATCGAAATACATTTTGGTAGCGGTATTGGTATCTACACCAGTGTTTTTCAACCACTGTGCCGCGGCACACTAGAGTCTGGTCTGTCTCGTGAGATTGTCTAATTCCACCTATTTGGGTTAAAAATATTTTTAAATATAGTCTGCAAATGGTGTGTTGTTGTTGAGTGTCGGTGCTGTCTAGAGCTCGGCAGAGTGACCGTGTAATACTCTTCCATATCAGTAGGTGGCAGCCGGTAGCTAATTGCTTTGTAGATGTGGGAAACAGCGGGAGGCAGTGTGCAGGTAAAAAGGTGTCTAATGCTTAAACCAAGAATAAACAAAAGGTGAGTGCCCCTAAGAAAAGGCATTGAAGCTTAGGGAAGGCTATGCGGAACTAAACTAAAACTGAACTGGCTACAGAGTCAACCAAAACAGAATGCTGGACGACAGCAAAGACTTACTGTGGAGCAAAGACAAAGTACATCCGAACATGACATGACAATCAACAATGTCCCCACAAAGAAGGATAAAAACAAGTGAAATATTCTTGATTGCTAAAACAAAGTAGATGCGGGAAATATCGCTCAAAGGAGGACATGAAACTGCTACAGGAAAATACCAAAAAAAAAGAGAAAAAGCCACCAAAATAGGAGCGCAAGACAAGAAGTAAAACACTACACACAGGAAAACAGCAAAAAAGTCCAAATAAGTCAGGGTGTGATGTGACAGGTGGTGACAGTACACCTACTTTGAGACAAGAGCTATAGTGATGCATGCTTGGTTATGCTTTAAAGCAGGGGTCAGCAACCTTTTTGAAAGCAAGAGCTACTTCTTGGGTACTGATTAATGCGCAGTTTGATACACACTTAAATAAATTGCCACAAATAGCCAATTTGCTCAATTTACCTTTAACTATGTTATTATTAATAATTAATGATATTTACACTTAATTGAACGGTTTAAAAGAGGACAAAACACGAAAAAAATGACAATTACATTTTGAAACATAGTTTATCTTCAATTTTGACTCTTTAAAATTCAAAATACAACCGAAAAAAAAGAAGAGAAAAACTAGCTAATTCGAATCTTTTTGCAAAAAATTTAAAAAATAATTTATGGAACATCATTAGTAATTTTTCCTGATTAAGATTAATTTTAGAATTTTGATGAGATGTTTTAAATAGGTTAAAATACACTCTGCACTTTGTTAGAATATATAACAAATTGGACCAAGCTATATTTCTAACAAAGACAAATCATTATTTCTTCTAGATTTTCCAGAACAAAAATTTTAAAAGAAATTCAAAAGACTTTGAAATAAGATTTAAATTTGATTCTACAGATTTCCTAGATTTGCCAGAATAATTTTTTTGAATTTTAATCATAATAAGTTTGAAGAAATATTTCACAAATATTCTTCGTCGAAAAAACAGAAGCTAAAATGAATAATTAAATTAAAATGTATTTATTATTCTTTACAATAAAAAAAAAATGTACTTGAACATTGATTTAAATTGTCAGGAAAGAAGAGGAAGGAATTTAAAAGGTAAAAAGGTATATGTGTTTAAAAATCCTAAAATCATTTTTAAGGTTGTATTTTTTCTCTAAAATTGTCTTTCTGAAAGTTATAAGAAGCAAAGTAAAAAAAATTAATGAATTTATTTAAACAAGTGAAGACCAAGTCTTTAAAATATTTTCTTGGATTTTCAAATTCTATTTGAGTTTTGTCTCTCTTAGAATTAAAAATGTCGGGCAAAGCGAGACCAGCTTGCTAGTAAATAAATACCATTTAAAAAATAGAGGCAGCTCACTGGTAAGTGCTGCTATTTGAGCTATTTTTAGAACAGGCCGGCGGGCTACTCATCTGGTCCTTACGGGCTACCTGGTGCCCGCGGGCACCGCGTTGGTGACCCCTGCTTTAAAGTCATATCCAACAATTGCGACGACGACTTTTTACTGTCAACTGAGTTTCGTTTTTAATGATTTCTGCTGGTGGTGTGCCTTCGGATTTTTTCAACTCAAAAAATGTGCCTTGGCTCAGAAAAGGTTGAAAAACACTGATGGAGACAACCCTACTATGGCGTGCTGCTGCACTCACCGGCCCGTTGACGTGGTTCAGCGCCCCCAGCAGGCAGGCCCCGGTATAGGACGGACAGCAGGGCTGTTGAATGCTCAGCATCAAGTGACGCATGGAGGCCTGCAGCGACGACTTCTTCTTAGAGGACTCACACTGGTCCTGAAGCTGCCCCAGAGCCTGCGGGCCACACCATGCCGGGGGTTACACACCACCTCGCACGTCCACCAGGAAGCGGACATTTTGTTTTTCTTACTGTGCTCAAGTACGAGGGGTCGGCAACAATCTCCTCGGAGATCTTTAGAATCTTGTCTATGATTGGCTGGAAGGGAGTGGCGCCCGCACCCTGTAGGCTCTCCAGAGCGCTGAGGGCGGCCCTCCGGACTTCCCGAAATGGAGAGGTGAGACAGCACAGCAAGGACGGGACCACTGACACACACAGCAGGGTGCACACCTTCGTCAGGTCAAATGTAAAAGCAACTTGTGGTATTTATCAGCATTACCGGGCGAGTCGGCGGCTGCCAGCTCGGCGAGCGTGGCGGCAGGCTGGGCGCTCAGCAAAGCTCCGCCCATGTAGAGAGCCTGGGTCTGCAGGACGGCGTCCACCTTCACGCCGAGCTGGTCTCCGTGGTTACCGCTGTAGCCCCACAGCACACACAGGAACCTGAAGAGCATCAGTGTGTCGCACAGGTGAACCTGCAAGGGGCGCCACGTGGTAAAGATTTCAAATGGGCTGTCAAAGTTAATAACCGGGTGAGGAAAGTTTCTTTTAAAGGCCTACTGAAAGCCACTACTAGCGACCACGCAGTCTGATAGTTTATATATCAATGATGACATCTTAACATTGCAACACATGCCAATACGGCCGGGTTAACTTATAAAGTGACATTTTAAAATTCCCGCCACACTTCCGGTTGAAAAACTCCTTTGGATATGATTTATGCGCGTGACGTCACAAAAGCAACGGAAGTGGTTGGACCCCATCGGACCCGATAGAAAAGCCTCTTGATTTCTTCGACAAAATTCCACAGTATTGTGGACATCTGTGTTGGTGAATCTTTTGCAATTTCTTTAATGAACAATGGAGGCTGCAAAGAAGAACGTTGTAGGTGGGATCGATGTGTGTCTTAGCGGCTAAGTACAATACTGTAATATCTGTGATATTTGCATTAGTGTACTGTGTCTTTAAGGGTTTGGGGAACGTGCATGCGCGAGTGAGTTGGCGGAGAACTTGAGTGTGTGTGAGCGTGACTTTTGGCTAACAGCAGCTCGTGTATGTGTGTGCGTTACTTTTTGAACTACAACCAGTTACCGCTTGTTAATAAAGCCATTGAGCAATTTGTTTAATGGACAATGGAGACTGCAAATAAGAAAGTTGTAGGTGCGATCGGTGGAGCAGCGGACTACAGCAACACCAACACCAGGAGGTTGTGTTGTGTTTTGAGCAGGATAGCAGACGCACTACGGTGAGTCTAGCTTTGGCTTCCAAACATTTGATCGCTTGCCCGTACGTGCGTGTCGATATGTGCATGTCACGTACGTAACTTTGGGGAAATATAAGTTTCTTGCCGACTCTGATGGCGGCCGGGGTGTCGTCAAAACCGTACAACGCCCGCCGCCGCATCTAAGTTAGCTACGCAGCTAGGTTAGCTTCTGTTTTTTTAGCTTCGCCAAGCGGAATATTATTAATCGTGTATTTACATGTTCATGGTTTAATAGTATTATTGATCTTCTGTCTATCCATCCAGTCAGGGTTTTTTTTAATTTAGTTTCTATCTGCATTTGAGACTGACGCTATCACGTTGGCTACGCAGCTAGGTTAGCTTCTGTTTTTTTAGCTTCGCCAAGCGGAATATTATTAATCGTGTATTTACATGTTCATGGTTTAATAGTATTATTGATCTTCTGTCTATCCATCCAGTCAGGGTTTTTTTTAATTTAGTTTCTATCTGCATTTGAGACTGACGCTATCACGTTGGCTACGCAGCTAGGTTAGCTTCTGTTTTTTTAGCTTCGCCAAGCGGAATATTATTAATCGTGTATTTACATGTTCATGGTTTAATAGTATTATTGATCTTCTGTCTATCCATCCAGTCAGGGTTTTTTTTAATTTAGTTTCTATCTGCATTTGAGACTGCTATGCTATCATGTTGGCTACGTAGCTAGGTTAGCTTCTATTTTTTTTAGCTTCGCAAAGCTGAATATTATTAATCGTGTATTTACATGTTCAGTCACTGTGAATGTCCATTTCGCGTGCTCGACTCTCATTTTCAAGAGGATATAGTATCTGAGGTGGTTTGAAATACAAATCCGTGATCCACAATAGAAAAAGGAGAGAGTGTGGAATCCAATGAGCCAGCTTGTACCTAAGTTACGGTCAGAGCGAAAAAAGATACGTCCATCACTGCCTCTCAAGTCCTTCACTGTAACGTTCCTCATCTGCAAATCTTTCATCCTCGCTCAAATTAATGGGGTAATCGTCACTTTCTCGGTCCGAATCTCTCTCGCTCCATTGTAAACAACGGGGAATTGTGAGCAGCACTACCGCTTGTGACGTCACGCTACTTCCGGTACAGGCAAGGCTTTTTTTTATCAGCGAGCAAAAGTTGCGAACTTTATCGTCGATTTTCTCTACTAAATCCTTTCAGCAAAAATATGGCAATATCGCGAAATGATCAAGTATGACACATAGAATGGATCTGCTATTCCCGTTTAAATAAAAAAAAATCATTTCAGTAGGCCTTTAAGTGGCAGTTTTTTCCACTGCGTGGGAAAAGCAGGGACACAGAGAGCAGAAATGGACAAAGAAAAATGTACCGTAAATTCCGAACTATAAGCCGCTACTTTTTTCCCACGCTTTGAGCCCTGTGGCTTATTCATGGGTTTTTCTAACAAGCAAATACACTGAAAAGTTGTCATTGGTTGTGCTTTGGTGCCATCTCTTGGGCGCGTTCACTCACTGCAGCGCAGCCCTTCTGTTTCGACTGAGCTTTGAACGGGAAGTAGAAGTGCCGTTCGGTCTTCTAGTCGTCCATAGCGTTTCTACTCGTATGGATTCTTCATTCATCAGTCCGAGCAACGTTTGTAAGTTTTACAATTCTTACTTACTGATGTCTGTAGGAAGGTTTTCATGCATATTTGCTATCGTAATGTAACAAAGTGAACGTCGTTAGCGTTGGCTAATATGCTAACATGTGTGTTAGTATTATTAACGTGCAATAGCATTCTTTTGTATAGTTTCAGTTTCACAAATTCCTCAGTAAATTCACCAAAATGTCACCCTGGAGTTATTGAGCCTGTTTAGCTTATGAGAGCGCTAGCTTCCGGAGCTAGTGGGTCCATGACGATGACTTCTGTTTTGTTTGATCAGCCGTTTTACTGCCGTGTTATAGAAACCTTTGAAAGGGTGTTTAAATAAACATTTACACATTTTTTTCTGAGTAAATAACTCATTAAACAACGTATATACTGTATCTGCGGCTAATATATGACACTCGCGAGTATTTTCCCGAAAAAATATGCCAAAGCAGACTTATTTAACAGTGGAGGAAGAGAGCCACCTCTCGTTCAGCGGCGCCTCTTCCAACGCACACACGGCCTCTCCCATCCAGTCTCTCCCTCCGTCTGCTCCTCCGTAAGTGGTTTTTACTTTTTAAAAATGTTTATTATTGTAGTAAAAAGGCTGGTAATGTTAAGAATTTTTGTGATTTCTGATCGTTTGTGAGGGCATCAAGGGGGCTTCAGTGTGTGTGCGCGCATATTGGCAAAGCCGTGACAGTTTTGAGAGAAAGTTGATCCATCACAAATCTTCACTAAAACATGGACTTTCATCGAGGCTGGAACCAATTATTCTTAATTATATCGTTTGTTATGGAGAAATTTGTTCGAAAATGGAGGTATGTTTCATAACGGGAGAAAGAAAAGACTGAATTAAGACCCCAGGTGGAAAGTGTGTGTGTTTGTAAAAAGAGTGTTGGTGTTTAAAAAAACAATGTTTCATAAATAAACATTTGTATAAACCAAACTGTCAGAATAATTGTATGTAAAACTTTCTGTTTCCATGAGCAAAAGGCTTATAAAACTCCACTTTGTATGATGGGAAGCGACATGAAGGTGTCGGTTTCTTTGATCTATTGTGATCCACAGGAAGATCTTGTCTTGACCAGAGATCTACAAAGCGGAGAGGAAGCAGGACCTGACGCAAGCTCCAGGCATCTTTTCTTTGAACTGTTTTGTGACCGAGGGCAACAGCGGTTCACGACCCCCTCTCCCCTTAGAAACAGCTGTTTCCATGTAATCAGGGAACGTCCAGATAAAAGAGGAGGCGTGCAACCCTTTCGTCAGAGCGTGGGGACGACGCTGTACAAGAGTACAGGTGTACGCGTCTCTCCTCATTGAGCTAAATTGAATGCTGTCTCTGTTTAATTCCTTGCTTCTTGTCTGTTTAATAAATGTCATCGGTGTTTCAAAACTTCCATGTCGGACGTACATTTTAATAAGGTAGACTTATTTAAGATAAAAAAAACTTATTTTTGCGATTAATCATGACAAAACGGAATTATTCACGATGAAAATGATGAATCACTTAAAAACATAAGATGTCAAATGCATGTAAAGCAGCTCCCACCTTCACCAGCAGCTTCATGAACTCTCGAAAGCTGCCCGCGCTCGGCCCCTCGCCGGCGCCGTCGAGGACGACCGCAAAAACACGTGCGACCAGACTCAGGTAGCAGCAGGTGTTGGTGTCTAACTTCTCCGGGTTCCACCACACGGCAGCTGGGGGAAAGACGGCCCGTCAGGTGAGGCTGCCGTGAGCCAATCAAAGCCTTGCTTACCTTTGAAGGCGTCGTCGTGACACCTGAGAGACGAGATGAAGTCCCGCAGCAGAGAAAGCAAAACGAGACGGTACTCGCCGTCTCGCCGCTGCGCACGGCTGCTCAGGTACAAGCTCAGTGCCTCGGTGAAAGACGCCGGGACCAAGGCAACAGGTGGGGCTTCCTGTTACGGACAGGAAGTGTCAGACAGACCCCAGCGGGACCGAGCGACTTGTTGCACCGAGTCTCACCTCGTCCTCGCGGTTCTTGACGAGTTCCAACAGCGGCGCCTCCAAATTGGCGTAGACCCTTTGTGCAGTCAGCAGGTGTTCAGTCTCGCCAAGCTGGTCCAGGCCCAGCAGGTGCATCCGCGTTATCACCAGGAAGAACGTGGACCCTCTTACACCAGAACCACACTGCCGCTCCCCCAACTGACCCAACTTCTGCAGCTGATGGAGAAACATGGAGCACAGTTAGTGTAGTGGAACCTCCATCTACCAACCCCTCTTGTGGGGAAATGTTCCTTTTACAAACTTTTAGACCGTGCCAAGTATGCCTCTGTGTGGAAATAATGTACGCTTTATTCTTTCATTCAGTGTGGCGCCGATCAGCAGAGCCCCTGTGTCACATCCTGTTTGCACAATCCATTTCTCAGGTGCCACCTCTCCGTCATTTATCAAGTTTTTTCTATTTTCATTACTCAATATTGGTCGAAAAAAGCCAACAAACAACAACAAACCTGGAAAGGAGGAGGGAATCGCTGTGGACTTAGACTTAGAGAGGAATCCCGGACTGATAAGACAGCTAGACCCTTTAATTTATCCCACAATGGGGAAATGACGTTGATGCAGTGCAGGTTTTTACATCCAGTAACAGAAGTGTAATAAATACTACATATTGCTCACTAATATGTATAGATAGAGGCAACACGGTGGCACAGGGGTTAGTGCATGTGGTTCAATCCCGGGCTCAGGATCTTTCTGTGTGGAGTTTGCATGTTCTCCCCGTGACTGCGTGGGTTCCCTCCGGGTCAGGCCTGGCCCTAACCAATCTGGCGCCCTAGGCAAGATTTTAGGTGGCGCCCCCCCCCCCACATCGGCAGTGAAGTGTATATACTCAGAAGAAACCAAATAGCTTTGTCTTTGACCTTTTTTTTTACTTAAAGAAAGCAAATTAACATATTATATGAGAATGTTATGTTATGACTATGCTCAAACTAAAAAACAGCATTCCCTCTCATGTGATATTGCTTAATTAACATTAATGATGTGCACTTTAACAACTAGGCTTACAACTATACCTAATATATAAAGGGGTGGAAAAGTGACTATTATCTGCAGGGCAAACATTAGCTAACCAGAAGGCAATAACAATGTAAACAAAAAACACCTGCTTAAAAGATCTAATACAAATGTCCCTGAGGAATGTAAGGTGGGAGTACTGTAATTACCTAACGTTACATTATTATTTTCCATAACAATTTAGCCCCCGCCACAATATTAACCCGACGTTAAAACAGAACTAGCTATTCATTGATTAGCAATTGCCGAATCATGTAACATTAGCTTAATGCTAAAAAGCCAGGTTACTATCACATTCTGTAACAGACAAATAATTTCATGTAGGCTAACGTTACCTCCCTGCTACCTCTGTCTTTTTCTCGTTTCTCCTCCTCTTCTTTTCAATTTTTTTGTTCCCTGGGCACCTGACAATTTTGGCCGTTTTGACATCTTGTGTTGATTTTTTTGATGTGGTAAGAGTCATGATACGGGAAGGGAGGGGGGGCGCACTGTGCGGGGGGGATGTTACGTTGTAACAAATAATATTTCTATTAAATAGGCTTTACTTTGCATTTTAATTAACGTGGGATTATTTTTTGTATTTAGAAATAATAGCACCCACTTTTCTTCATTTTTTTTTCTCCAACAATTGTGGCACTGGCGTGGCGCCCCCTGATGGACGGCGCCCTTAGCATTTGCCTATACGGCCTACGCCACGGGCCGGCCCTGCTCCGGGTACTCCGGCTTCCTCCCACCTCCAAAGACATGCACCTGGGGATAGGCCCCTCCCACCTCCAAAGACATGCACCTGGGGATAGGCCCCTCCCACCTCCAAAGACATGCACCCGGGGATAGGCTGATTGGCAACACTAAATGGTCCCTAGTGTGTGAATGTTGTCTGTCTATCTGTGTTGGCCCAGTGACTTGTCCAGGGTGTACCCTGCCTTCCACCCGAATGCAGCTGAGATAGGCTCCAGCACCCCCCGCCACCCCAAAAGGGACAAGCGGTAGAAAATGGATGGATGGATGTATGGATAGAAGATAAAATACACTTAACACGTTGTTGTTGTTGTCAAGGCTAGAGCCAATTGTTCATGTATATATTGTTCCTCACAGGGAACTATGCTTCACGATACAAACTTTTAGATTCATGAACCATGTTTCAGAAACAATTAAGTTGGAAAATCGTGGTTCCACTGTACTTTGCTATGTTTGTTGTTCGCATTTCACCCACAAATAAAATCAAACTCACAGCGTCTCGTTTGGAGAAGAGCTCCATGCTGGCCAGGTTCTTGTTCAGAGTTGAGACCAGTCGCTCGTTGGCCAAATCGGCGAAATTGTTTTTGGAGCTGCGCTTAACCACTTGACGCAGTTCTGTGCGGACAGGAGAAACATGTTCAAGCTCTCAGCATAAGCACTGCAACTTCCTCCTGTTACCTTTGGCCCAGCTCAGGGTGAGCGGGTGTTGGGCGAGGACTGAGCACTCGGCCACATGGCGTGCGAGGCGCACCTGGGCGGAGTCCAGACAGGAGGTGGTGACCACCAGGAAAGGCACGAGCCCCCAGCTGATCTTCTGCACCACCTCGTCGGCCCCCTTTCCCAGCGGGGATTCGGACAGTAAACGCACCGTTTCTGTTAAAACCGGCAGCCTGGTGGAGACGAGGCGGTCGCCGTGGTTACAGAGATTCAAGCGTGTAAATAAAGATAAACAAAAGTCTTCTGACCAGCTGTCGGCCTCAGGCTGATCGATTCTTTGCAGCAGAGACAATAAAGACGACACGGTGTCCTCAGAGTCCACAACATCCAGCACCGCCTAAAAACAACACTTCATATCAGAGCATTCAATCCATAGCAACTAGACTACTTGGTTTGTCTTAGAAGACCTTTGCCTCTCATCTGAGTAGACTTCATCAGTTCATGATCTTAGACTTAGATGGGTCAGATCTAGTCTTAGACTTAGATGGGTCAGATCTAGTCTTAGACTTCGATGGGTCAGATCTAGTCTTAGACTTCGATGGGTCAGATTTAGTCTTAGACTTTGATGGGTCAGATCTTGTCTTAGACTTCGATGGGTCAGATCTAGTCTTAGACTTCGATGGGTCAGATCTTGTCTTAGACTTCGATGGGTCAGATTTAGTCTTAGACTTCGATGGGTCAGATCTTGTCTTAGACTTCGATAGGTCAGATCTAGTCTTAGACTTCGATGGGTCAGATCTTGTCTTAGACTTCGATGGGTCAGATTTAGTCTTAGACTTTGATGGGTCCGATCTAGTCTTCGACTTCGATGGGTCCGATCTAGTCTTAGACATCGATGGGTCCGATCTAGTCTTAGACTTCGATGGGTCCGATCTAGTCTTAGACTTCGATGGGTCAGTTCTAGTCTTAGACTTCGATGGGTCAGTTCTAGTCTTAGACTTCGATGGGTCCGATCTAGTCTTAGACTTCGATGGGTCCGATCTAGTCTTAGACTTCGATGGGTCAGATCTAGTCTTAGACTTCGATGGGTCAGATCTAGTCTTAGACTTTGATGGGTCAGATCTAGTCTTAGAGACTTCGATGGGTCAGATCTTGTCTTAGACTTCGATGGGTCAGATCTAGTCTTAGACTTCGATGGGTCAGATCTAGTCTTAGACTTTGATGGGTCAGATCTAGTCTTAGAGACTTCGATGGGTCAGATCTTGTCTTAGACTTCGATGGGTCAGATCTTGTCTTAGAGACTTCGATGGGTCAGATCTAGTCTTAGAGACTTCGATGGGTCAGATGTAGTCTTAGAGACTTCGATTGGTCGGATCTTGTCTTAGACTTCGACGGGTCAGATCTAGTCTTCGACTTTGATGGGTCAAATCTAGTCTTCGACTTCGATGGGTCAAATCTTGTCTTCGACTTTGATGGGTCAAATCTAGTCTTCGACTTTGATGGGTCAGATCTAGTCTTCGACTTCGATGGGTCAGATCTAGTCTTAGACTTCGATGGGTCAGATCTAGTCTTAGACTTCGATGGGTCAGATCTAGTCTTCGACTTCGATGGGTCCGATGGGTCAGATCTAGTCTTCGACTTCGATGGGTCAAATCTAGTCTTAGACTTTGATGGGTCAAATCTAGTCTTCGACTTCGATGGGTCAAATCTAGTCTTCGACTTCGATGGGTCAAATCTAGTCTTCGACTTCGATGGGTCAGATCTAGTCTTCGACTTCGATGGGTCAGATCTAGTCTTTGACTTCGATGGGTCAGATCTAGTCTTAAGACTTCGATGGGTCAGATCTAGTCTTAAGACTCTGATGGGTCAGATCTACTCTTAGACTCTGATGGGTCAGATCTAGTCTAGCGGCTGGTGCCAATACCTCAGTAGTCTATGAGCAGGAACTGATGAAGCCTACTCGGATGACAAAGACCTGGATGAATGAGAACCTTCCTAGACAACACTTAATGTTATGATACTCAACTGTTTTATTGCTCGTTGAAGAAGATGACCCTTTAGATTTGGGCTGGGCGATAAAATGATATCAATATGTATTGCAATAGACACCTAATTGGTATCAAAGTTTGATCAAATTTAGACAGATGTCCTGAAACTACAGCAATATTTGCATGCTGTGTGTTGGACTGACTTCATTCTTTAAGAACCAATTATTCATGCCTAGTTGTATTGCTGGGAAGCAGGACCTGTTCTTGAGGAGTGCTAATAAAAACATGGGAGACCTGGCTGACCTCTAAGGTTTGGACAGCCGCAGTGACCACTTCCAGCACGTCATCCTTCAAGCGCTCCAAGATGGCGTCTTTCAGAAAGTCTTGGTCCAAACTCTGCGGTTGAGGAGAGGAAACAGTCAGCTGTGGCCCGACACAGAACGGAACCGGTCTTCAGGAGTGAAGCAGAAGATGGCGTACCTGCCCGGAGACGACGACGCCCTTCAGGTGCTGGAGCGCTGAGACTCGGAGCGAAGGCTGCGGGTGATTCAAGCTGAGCAGCAGCGACGTGTCCGAGTCCCCCACAATCTGCTCCCCGGACCCCACAAATACTTTAGTCCCAACTTGGAAAGCGTGCCTAACCGAGGCGACTCACTGCACCTGGAATTTGCCGCTGCTCATGGACAGAGAGAGGAAGTGATGGAAGAGGCGCTTCTGCTCTGAGCTGCTGAGGTCGGTCACGTGACCCGAGAGCACGCCGTCTAAAGCCAAGCAGTACCTGGGGGCAGTCGGAGCACACGCTGCTTAACACCTTTGCCAGCGGTGAGAGAGGGCAGCAAAACTCACTTGGACTCAAACAGTCGGACGAGCGGCTGAAGACGCTGGTTGAGGGCGGAGACGTCTTCCTCGCTGAGCTCCGTCTGACTCATGTAATCATCCAGAAGCAAACTGGAGCAACATACATAGAAACATTACAATTTATTGTCACTATTGAATTCTCGCTTAAATGTTCAACATTTTGAAAATGAACTGGACCGGACTGTTCTCTGCCCACCAATCAACACACGTATAGTTAGGGATGATGCTCGAAAACCGGTTCTCCCAATCGTTCGATAAGAAAAGAACCCATTCCATGGATTCGAATCCCTTTTTGAGAACCGGTTCCCGTTATCGAAGCCAATACAGTGTTTCCCATACATTCATTTATTTGTGGCGGCCCGCCACGAAAGAATTACGTCCGCCACAAATAAATAAAAAAATGTTTTGTCCTGTCCAGCTTCTCAGGCAAATCATATAGTAGATGTAGATGCCCATATAGGCTGTTCAGATTTACTTTACAAAAGAGAAGTGTAGGATACTTCTCTTGTTGCCTTATTTGTATTTGACCACTACTGTTTTCTGTTTACTTGTTACTGACTGTGGCAGGACACCTCTGCCTCTGTTTCACTTTATGTTGCTGGTAAATAATGTGGTTGTAGTAGTAGGCTAAAGTTAAATTATTTAGTATGCACTAATTAAAGGGGCAGAGCTTTAAAGGCCTACTGAAAGCCACTACTAGCGACCACGCAGTCTGATAGTTTATATATCAATGATGAAATCTTAACATTGCAACACATGCCAATACGGCCGGGTTAACTTATAAAGTGACATTTTAAAATTCCCGGGAAATATCCGGTATGATGACGTATGCGCGTGACGAAGTCCGAGTAACGGAAGTTATGGTACCCCGTAGAATCCTATACAAAAAGCTCTGTTTTCATTTCATAATTCCACAGTATTCTGAACATCTTTTGCAATTAGTTTAATGACCAATGAAGGCTGCAAAGAAGACAGTTGTAGGTGGGATCGGTGTATTAGCAGCGGACTACAGCAACACAACCAGGAGGACTTTGTTGGAGCGCTAGCCGCGCTAGCCGCGCTAGCCGCCGACTTCACCTTGACTTCCTACGTCTCCGGGGCGCCAAACGCATCGGGTGAAGTCCTTCGTCCTTCTGCCGATCGCTGGAACGCAGGTGGGCACGGGTGTTGATGAGCAAATGAGGGCTGGCTGGCGTAGGTGGAGAGCTAATGTTTTTAGCATAGCTCTGTGCGGTCCGGTTGCTAAGTTAGCTTCAATGGCGTCGTTAGCACAGCATTGTTAACCATCGCCAGCCTGGAAAGCATTAACCGTGTATTTACATGTCCACGGTTTAATAGTATTGTTGATTTTCTATCTATCCTTCCAGTCAGGGGTTTATTTCTTTTGTTTCTATATGCAGTTAAAGCACGATGCTATCACGTTAGCTCGTAGCTAAAGCATTTCGCTGATGTATTGTCGTGGAGATAAAAGGCACTGAATGTCCATTTCGCGTTCTCGACTCTCATTTTCAAGAGGATATAGTATCCCAGGTGGTTTAAAATACAAATCTGTGATCTACAATAGAAAAAGGAGAGAGTGTGGAATCCAATGAGCCAGCTTGTACCTAAGTTACGGTCAGAGCGAAAAAAGATACGTCCATCACTGTCTCTCAAGTCCTTCACTGTAACGTTCCTCATCTACGAATCTTTCATCCCCGCTCAAATTAATGGGGTAATCGTCACTTTCTCGGTCCGAATCTCTCTCGCTCCATTGTAAACAACGGGGAATTGTGAGGAATACTAGCTCCTGTGACGTCACGCTACTTCCGCTACAGGCAAGGCTTTTTTTTATCAGCGAGCAAAAGTTGCGAACTTTATCGTTGATTTTCTCTACTAAATCCTTTCAGCAAAAATATGGCAATATCGTGAAATGATCAAGTATGACACATAGAATGGATCTGCTATTCCCATTTAAATAAATAAAATAATTTAAGAGACATTTTAGCTTTTATATTTTATAAGATACATTTTTTGTAAGAACCACAATTAATAAATATATTTCAGTGAATAACTTATTGTTCAAATCTGTATATAAATATGTACATAAAGTGTTGTAATTATATTGTAAAATGGATGGACGTTTAAAACAAAACTGTTATTATTAATTAGTAAGTATACATTTTTTTAGCTTTTTTAGAGAAAATCACATCATTGTAGGAAATTATGCAAATTACTCGATGATGTTATGGTGACCACGCCCATAGCCACGCCCCCACCGCCACAAGCATCTTGCCAGTTTATGGGAAACACTGCAATATAGTAAAGAAAAATGTTTGGTTCCCTGGGAATGAATCCTGTGTGACAGGAAATGTCCTGTGGGACGTCACAGGAAATGACGTAGCTCAGTCATTAGGCGGCAGATACAGAAGCAGCAACAACAATGGACCGGAAAAAAAACGCTCCAAGGCATGGCTTCACTTCACTAAGAAATACGAGGAGGAAACGGCTATCTGCAATTATTGCCAGGCTTTGCTTTCCTGTAAGGGGAGCAGTACAACAAACATGTTCAGGCCGTACATAACCTGACGGTCAGAGAAAGGTGTCGTGGAGAAGCAGCGACAGAGATGACGAAGCACGCCCCTCTTCCTCTGCTTCAACCTGCAGTCCCAGTGATAGTGCCGGTGAGTGTTGCCGGTTCATTTCCATATCTGCTCACTTGTAGCCTTTAAGCTAAAATAACGTTACCTCTTATGTCAACCAGGACTGCATTAATGTTAGCTAGACTAACGTTACCTAAGCATAGTCAGTGGCTAACGGTAACGTTAACTGACTGCTGCAACGCATCGGACATTTTCTAGCATGCTCTATCCACATGCCCTTTAGTTATCCAAACCGACGCGCGCCAAGAAACTGAACAAATCTTTGGTTTTGGTAACTTTAGGAACTAAAAAAGAGAGCACAAAGCAAAACATGCTAATTGGCGCATGAGGAAGGAGTTTACCGAGCAAGACGTTTGTCCAGGCCTTTGGTCAGGGGGACAGACTCCACCAGCGACTCCAACACACCCGCGACGTCCGTCTCATCTGCAGCACAAACACTCGAAACTGTCAAGACTCTTTTGCTTCCGGTCAAAAGGCAGCGGTTCTCACCTGAGCTGCTGAACACGGCGTGGACCAGGTGAGGCAGCAGGTAGCGCAGAAGAGGACTGACGTCGTGGGTGTTCGCCATGATCTGCAGGGTGGACGCCAGCGTCGGCATGGAGCACACACTGCCGCAGAATCTTCAGCGCACACACACACACACACACACGCATACATACACGTACACGGTGAACGGCGGGGCGACGCTTTCACACGCTCAGGTGTGTTGCTGGACGTCAGCCTACCTGGACCCGGCCGCGCCCTCCTTCTGGCTCTGGAGCAGCACGACGAGGCAGCCCAGCCCCTCTTTGGCCAGCACAGGTTCTTTGAGCAGAGACTTGCTGACGTGCACGGCCAGCGTGTCGACGAGACCGGCCTCCATCACCACCTTCACCGCCATCTGACACACCACCATGTAGGTGGCCGCCTTGTAGTCCGCCAGCCTCGACTTCAGCCCCTTTGGGGAGGACAGGTCACTTCGTTAGGCACACGATCTGGCAACATCGGTCAGTGAGAGGGCACTACAGAATTTTGACTCTGATTGCAGTACCATTTCTGGCCACATTCCTACATATGGCTCCTTTAAAACCTCTAAAGCAGGGGTCACCAACGCGGTGCCCGCGGGCACCAGGTAGCCCGTAAGGACCAGATGAGTCGCCCGCCGGCCTGTTCTAAAAATAGCTCAAATAGCAGCACTTACCAGTGAGCTGCCTCTATTTTTTAAATTGTATTTATTTACTAGCAAGCTGGTCTCGCTTTGCCCGACATTTTTAATTCTAAGAGAGACAAAACTCAAATAGAATTTGAAAATCCAAGAAAATATTTTAAAGACTTGGTCCTCACTTGTTTAAATAAATAAATTAATTTCTTTACTTTGCTTCTTATAACTTTCAGAAAGACAATTTTAGAGAAAAAATACAACCCTAAAAATGATTTTAGGATTTTTAAACACATATACCTTTTTACCTTTTAAATTCCTTCCTCTTCTTTCCTGACAATTTAAATAAATGTTCAAGTAAATTTATTGTTTTTATTGTAAAGAATAAGAAATATATTATAATTTAATTCTTCATTTTAGCTTCTGTTTTTTTGACGAAGAATATTTGTGAAATATTTCTTCAAACTTATTATGATTAAAATTTAAAAAATGTATTCTGGCAAATCTAGAAAATCTGTAGAATCAAATTTAAATCTTATTTCAAGGTCTTTTGAATTTAAAAAAAAAATTTTGTTCTGGAAGAAATAATGATTTGTCTTTGTTAGAAATATAGCTTGGTCCAATTTGTTATATATTCTAACAAAGTGCAGATTGGATTTTAACCTATTTAAAACATGTCATCCAAATTCTAAAATTAATCTTAATCAGGAAAAATTACTAATAATGTTCCATAAATTATTTTTTTAATTTTTTCAAAAAGGTTCGAATTAGCTAGTTTTTCCCTTCTTTTTTTCGGTTGAATTTTGAATTTTAAAGAGTCGAAATTGAAGATAAACTATGTTTCAAAATTTAATTGTCATTTTTTTCGTGTTTTCTTCTCTTTTAAACCGTTCAATTAAGTGTAAATATCATTCATTATTAATAATAACATAGAGTTAAAGGTAAATTGAGCAAATTGGCTATTTCTGGCAATTTATTGAAGTGTGTATCAAACTGGTAGCCCTTCGCATTAATCACTACCCAAGAAGTAGCTCTTGCTTTCAAAAAGGTTGGTGACCCCTGCTTTAGAGTTTAAAAGATTAAAAAAATACTTGCATCCTGGCCAATTATGCAAGTTTGCCACCAGCAGCTTAATAGGTTATTACAGACAACCATAAAAATAAACATAATAATCAAACAAAAAAAAATCAGGTACCTTCTGCACGTATGGCAACAATTTGGAAACAATGGCGTCGGACACTTTGTCAACGGCGTCCAGAGCGGCGACGATGGTGGAGGCGTAGAAGGAGAAGACCACTCGGAGCTGGGCGAAGCTTTTGGAATGTCCCGTGTAAGCCTTTGAAGACCAAAAAGGTGTGACGACAGAATCACGTGACCAATGTCCTCTCTGAATCCCATTGGCTGTGAGGCCGGGCTCACCTTAATGGAGGCGGTGACCATGGTGCAGATGAAGTCCATGAAGCTCAGGTCCGAGTAGCAGTGGGTGATCAGTGTGCCTTTGGCCAGCTTCACACCTGGTTTCTAAACAACACAAAGGGAGACTCGTAAATCTTCAGGAGCGGGAGGACATTCGAGAAAGGATTTAACGCTTATCGGCACCGATATTTGGCATTTTGACTCATGTTGTGTATATCAGGCGTGTGATTTGAACTTAATGAAAAAGACTGAAAATAAGCTCCTGCTTTTTCAGCAAAAATGTGCACAAAAAAGCACCATTAAGGTGATAAAATAATTGAAAAAGGATCAACACATAAATACATTCACCTAAATGAATGACTGTGTGTGTTTTAGTCACTATGTTATTTAGTCACTACAGCAGGGGTCACCAACGCGGTGCCCACGGGCACCAGGTAGCCCGTAAGGACCAGGGGCCGTACTTATCAAGCTTCTTAGAATTACTCCTAAGAAGTCTGCTAAGAGTTGACTTAAGAGTAAATAAATTATTCGCTGAAAGCTGCACTTAAAAGTTAGTTATCAAGCGTCTTACTCACACTTTCAGCGAAGTGTAGGACTGAATCTTAAGTGTCACACTCAGAGCTGAATTACGACATTACTACGTGCCGTAAACGCAATTTTAGGTGACGTCATTTCTGTGTCCATAGAAATGACCAATCACGGAAGGGAATCCGTTGTCTAAGAATAAAGAAATATCTTGGAAATATTGAAGTGGACAATGGGAGTGTATATTTTGACAATAAACTACAAAATAATACAAAACAAACTAGTCCCCGCCGGCACTCACGCTACCGCTCCCTCTCTTCTCTCGCCCACACACTCACTGACGTCACTCACCTCACGGCCACACACATACGCTACTGTCATAACATTTTCTTTCCAATTCATTAATTAGGCAACTAATTTGAAACTGGTGTGGGTGGCTCTATATATACTAGCCCACTGCAGACACATGCAGAAATCAACAAGGAATCAAAAAGTATTAAATCTGTGACAAAAATAATATCCGCTCTGTCTAAACGATACCGTTTGATCAGCTGCTCGTCATCAAAAAAAAAAAAACATTGTTCCGTTACCCGAACGTTCGCGCACGTCTCTCTCGCCTCAGTGCCATCCCCTGCTGGCAACTCCTAACCACTTGAAGGTCTCTTAAATATCGTGGAGAGTAGGAGTGATTCTTAGACTTAAGAACGTTGATAAAAAGCTTTTATTCTTAAGTTTGAGAGTAGGACTAAATTTCACAAATTCTCAGGACTTAAGTGTAAAATGACACTCTAAGAAGCTTGATAAGTACGGCCCCAGATGAGTAGCCCGCCGGCCTGTTCTAAAAATAGCTCAAATAGCAGCACTTACCAGTGAGCTGCATCTATTTTTTAAATTGTATTTATTTACTAGCAAGCTGGTCTCGCTTTGCCCGACATTTTTAATTCTAAGAGAGACAAAACTCAAATAGAATTTGAAAATCCAAGAAAATATTTTAAAGACTTGGTCTTCACTTGTTTAAATAAATTCATGAATTTGTTTTACTTTGCTTCTTATAACTTTCAGAAAGACAATTTTAGAGAAAAAATACAACCTTAAAAATGATTTTAGGATTTTTAAACACATATACCTTTTTACCTTTTAAATTCCTTCCTTTTCTTTCCTGACAATTTAAATCAATGTTCAAGTATTTCTTTTTCTTTTTTATTGTAAAGAATAATAGATACATTTTAATTTAATTCTTCATTTTAGCTTATTTTTTCGACAAAAAATATTTGTGAAATATTTCTTCAAACTTATTATGATTAAAATTCAAAAAAAATATTCTGGCAAATCTAGAAAATCTGTACAATCAAATTTAAATCTCATTTCAAAGTCTTTTGAATTTATTTTAAAATATTTGTTCTGGAAAATCTAGAAGAAATAATGATCTGTCTTTGTTAGAAATATAGCTTGGTCCAATTTGTTATATATTCTAACAAAGTGTAGATTGGATTTTAACCTATTTAAAACATGTCATCAAAATTCTAAAATTAATTTTAATCAGGAAAAATTACTAATGATGTTCCATAATTTCTTTTTTTAAGTTTTTCTCTTCTTTTTTTCGGTTGAATTTTAAAGAGTCGAAATTGAAGATAAACTATGTTTCAAAATTTAATTGTCATTTTTTTTCGTGTTTTCTCCTCTTTTAAACCGTTCAATTAAGTGTAAATATCATTAATTATTAATAATAACATAGAGTTAAAGGTAAATTGAGCAAATTGGCTATTTCTGGCAATTTATTGAAGTGTGTATCAAACTGGTAGCCCTTCGCATTAATCACTACCCAAGAAGTAGCTCTTGCTTTCAAAAAGGTTGGTGACCCCTGCTATACAGTAATTGTGTTCACATCCACAGGAACCACATGGGTTAGCCCAGTGTTTTTCAAACTTTTTTGAACCAAAGCACATTTTTTTAATAAAGAAAACACGGAGGCACACCACCAGCAGAAAAGGTTCAAAAATGAAACTCCACCAGGTTGTCGTGCCTTATTTTGAGTTTGTTGTTGTTTCCTGTGTGTAGTGCTTTAGTTCCCGTCTTGCGCTGTTATTTTGGTGACCCTTCCTTCCTGTTTTGTTGTTTGTTTTCCTGTAGCAGCTTCCCGCCTTCCTTTGAGTGCTATTGCCTGACCTGCTTTGTGTTAGCAATCAAGACTATTTAAGTTGTGCGTACGCTATCCTTCTTTGCGGGGACATTGTTGATTGTCATGTCATGCACGGATGTACTTTGTGGACGCTGTCAGCGCTCCACACGCTGTAAGTCTTTGCTGTCGTCCAGCATTCTGTTTTTGTTTACTTTGTTGCAAGAAAAGTGTTTTTGATGATAAATTAAACACATCAAACATTATGTCACAAGTGGTCCCACCTTTTCGAAAAAATAATGTTCAAAAACAATTTAAAGCCTTGTCCAGATGTTTACTGACATATAATGTTCATGTTTATGTAACTTTTACTGCAAATTAATAATGACTAAAACAGAGGTGTCAAAGTGGTTTTCACTGAGGGCCACATGGCAGTTATGTTTGGCCCCAGAGGGCCGCTTCTAACAGTCAATACTATTATAACACCATTTTTGTATGCATTTTATTAGTAGATTTTTTTTAAACTAAAATGTATAAAAAATATAGTAAGTTTCAATAATTTCACCTCAAAATGTAGTGTATGTTACTGTAAATGTAAAAAGAGTACTGCTGTTTTTATGGTTAAAAAAAGGTAGTTCAGTTGCCAGAATTTTACTTTAAAATGTACATTTGTTTTTTATTGTAAATTTTAAAAAATATGCAATTTTACAGTAACATTTTGCCACTTGAGCTGCCTGTTTGTGTTTTCAACAACAGGTGTAGATTTTTCAGTGTATTACTGTAAATGCCAAAACGACACCACAGTTTATTACAGTAAAAAAAAGTATTGTTTTTTTAATGCATTTTATTAGTAGATTTTTTTTAAACTAAAATGTATAAAAAATATAGTAAGTTGCAATAATTTTACCTCAAAATGTAGTGTATATTAATGTAAATGTAAAACGAGTACTGCTGTTTTTATGGTTAAAAATAATGCAGCTCAGTTGCCAGAATTTTACTGTAAAATTTACATTTGTTTTTTTACTGTAAAAAAATGTAAATACAATTTTACAGTAAAATTTTGGCACTTGAGCTGCCTGTTTGTGTTTTCAACAACAGGTGTAGATTTTTCAGTGTATTACTGTAAATGCCAAAAACGACACCACAGTTTATTACAGTAAAAAAAAGTATTGGTTTTTTTTAATGCATTTTATTAGTAGATTTTTTTTAAACTAAAATGTATAAAAAATATAGTAAGTTGCAATAATTTCACCTCAAAATGTAGTGTATATTACTGTAAATGTAAAAAGAGTACTGCTGTTTTTATGGTTAAAAATAATGCAGCTCAGTTGCCAGAATTTTACTGTAAATTTTACATTTGTTTTTTTATTGTAAAAAAATTTAAATACAATTTTACAGTAAAATTTTGGCACTTGAGCTCCCTGTTTGTGTTTTCAACAACAGGTGTAGATTTTTCAGTGTATTACTGTAAATGCCAAAAACGACACCACAGTTTATTACAGTAAAAAAAAGTATTGTTTTTTTTTAATGCATTTTAATAGTAGATTTTTTTAAAACTAAAATGTATAAAAAATATAGTAAGTTGCAATAATTTCACCTCAAAATGTAGTGTATATTACTGTAAATGTAAAAAGAGTACTGCTGTTTTTATGGTTAAAAAAACGCATTTCAGTTGCCAGAATTTTACTGTAAATTTTACATTTGTTTTTTTACTGTAAAAAAAATTAAAATGCAATTTTACAGTAAAATTTTGGCACTTAAGCTGCCTGTTTGTGTTTTCAACAACAGGTGTAGATTTTTCAGTGTATTACTGTAAATGCCAAAACGACACCACAGTTTATTACAGTAAAAAAAAGTATTGTTTTGTTTAATACATTTTATTAGTAGATTTTTTTTAAACTAAAATGTATAAAAAAATATAGTAAGTTGCAATAATTTCACCTCAAAATGTAGTGTATATTACTGTAAATGTAAAAATAGTACTGCTGTTTTTATGGTTAAAAAAAATCAGCTCAGTTGCCAGAATTTTACTGTAAATTTTCCCTTTTTTTTTTTTACTGTAAAAAAAATTAAAATGCAATTTTACAGTAAAATTTTGGCACTTGAGCTCCCTGTTTGTGTTTTCAACAACAGGTGTAGATTTTTCAGTGTATTACTGTAAATGCCAAAACGACACCACAGTTTATTACAGTAAAAAAAAGTACGTTTTTTTTTAAGTGCATTTTATTAGTAGATTTTTTAAAAACTAAGATGTATAAAAAATATAGTAAGTTGCAAAAATTTCACCTCAAAATGTAGTGTATATTACTGTAAATGTAAAAAGAGTACTGCTGTTTTTATGGTTAAAAAAAATCAGCTCAGTTGCCAGAATTTTACTGTAAAACTTACATTTGCTTTTTATTGTAAATAAAAACAATTTTCCGCACTTGAGCTGCCTGTTTGTGTTTTCAACAACAACTGTAGATTTTCAGTGTATTACTGTAAATGCCAAAACGGCACCACAGTTTTTTACAGTAAAAAAAAGTATTGTTTTTTTATATGCATTTTATTAGTAGATTTTTTTAAAACTAAAATGTATAAAAAATATAGTAAGTTGCAATAATTTCACCTCAAAATGTAGTGTATATTACTGTAAATGTAAAAAGAGTACTGCTGTTTTTTTGGTTTAAAAAAAAGGCAGCTCAGTTGCCAGAATTTTACTGTAAATTTTACATTTGTTTTTTTACTGTAAAAAAAATTAAAATGCAATTTTACAGTAAAATTTTGGCACTTGAGCTCCCTGTTTGTGTTTAACAACAGGTGTAGATTTTTCAGTTTATTACTGTAAATGCCAAAACGACACCACAGTTTTTTTACAGTAAAAAAAAGTATTGTTTTTTTATATGCATTTTATTAGTATATTCTTTTTAAACTAAAATGTATAAAAAATATAGTAAGTTGCAATAATTTCACCTCAAAATGTAGTGTATGTTACTGTAAATGTAAAAAGAGTACTGCTGTTTTTATGGTTTAAAAAAATGCAGCTCAGTTGCCAGAATTTTACTGTAAATTTTACAGTTGTTTTTTTACTGTAAAAAAAATTAAAATACAATTTTACAGTAAAATTTTGGCACTTGAGCTGCCTGTTTGTGTTTTCAACAACAAGTGTAGATTTTTCAGTGTATTACTGTAAATGCCAAAACGGCACCACAGTTTTTTACAGTAAAAAAAAGTATTGTTTTTTTATATGCATTTTATTAGTAGATTTTTTAAAAACTAAAATGTATAAAAAATATAGTAAGTTGCAATAATTTCACCTCAAAATGTAGTGTATATTACTGTAAATGTAAAAAGAGTACTGCTGTTTTTTTGGTTTAAAAAAAAGGCAGCTCAGTTGCCAGAATTTTACTGTAAATTTTACATTTGTTTTTTTACTGTAAAAAAAATTAAAATGCAATTTTACAGTAAAATTTTGGCACTTGAGCTCCCTATTTGTGTTTAACAACAGGTGTAGATTTTTCAGTTTATTACTGTAAATGCCAAAACGACACCACAGTTTTTTACAGTAAAAAAAAAGTATTGTTTTTTTATATGCATTTTATTAGTAGATTTTTTTTAAACTAAAATGTATAAAAAATATAGTAAGTTGCAATAATTTCACCTCAAAATGTAGTGTATGTTACTGTAAATGTAAAAAGAGTACTGCTGTTTTTATGGTTTAAAAAAATGCAGCTCAGTTGCCAGAATTTTACTGTAAATGTTACAGTTGTTTTTTTACTGTAAAAAAAATTAAAATACAATTTTACAGTAAAATTTTGGCACTTGAGCTGCCTGTTTGTGTTTTCAACAACAGGTGTAGATTTTTCAGTGTATTACTGTAAATGCCAAAAACGGCACCACAGTTTATTACAGTAAAAAAAAGTACTGTTTTTTTTAAGTGCATTTTATTAGTAGATTTTTTTTCAACTAAGATGTATAAAAAATATAGTAAATTGCAATAATCTCACCTCAAAATGTAGTGTATATTACCGTAAATGTAAAAAGAGTACTGCTGTTTTTATGGTTAAAAAAAATCAGCTCAGTTGCCAGAATTTTACTGTAAAACTTACATTTGCTTTTTATTGTAAATAAAAACAATTTTACGCACTTGAGCTGCCTGTTTGTGTTTTCAACAACAGGTGTAGATTTTTCAGTGCATTACTGTAAATGCCAAAACGACACCACAGTTTATTACAGTAAAAAAAAAAGTATTGGTTTTTTTTATATGCATTTTATTAGTAGATTTTTTTTTAAACTAAAATGTATAAAAAATAAAGTAAGTTGCAATAATTTCACCTCAAAATGTAGTGTATATTACTGTAAAAAAAAGAATACTGCTGTTTTTATGGGAAAAAAAGGTAGCTCAGTTGCCAGAATTTTATTGTAAATTTTACATTTGTTTTTTTACTGTAAAAAAAATTAAAATGCAATTTTACAGTAAAATTTTGGCACTTGAGCTGCCTGTTTGTGTTTTCAACAACAACTGTAGATTTTTCAGTGTTTTACTGTAAATGCCAAAACGACACCACAGTTTATTACAGTAAAAAAAAGTATTGTTTTTTTTAATGCATTTTATTAGTAGATTTTTTAAAAACTAAGATGTATAAAAAATATAGTAAGTTGCAATAATTTCACCTCAAAATGTAGTGTATATTACTGTAAATGTAAAAAGAGTACTGCTGTTTTTTTGGTTTAAAAAAAAGGCAGCTCAGTTGCCAGAATTTTACTGTAAATTTTACATTTGTTTTTTTACTGTAAAAAAAATTAAAATGCAATTTTACAGTAAAATTTTGGCACTTGAGCTCCCTGTTTGTGTTTAACAACAGGTGTAGATTTTTCAGTTTATTACTGTAAATGCCAAAACGACACCACAGTTTTTTACAGTAAAAAAAAGTATTGTTTTTTTATATGCATTTTATTAGTAGATTTTTTTTAAACTAAAATGTATAAAAAATATAGTAAGTTGCAATAATTTCACCTCAAAATGTAGTGTATGTTACTGTAAATGTAAAAAGAGTACTGCTGTTTTTATGGTTTAAAAAAATGCAGCTCAGTTGCCAGAATTTTACTGTAAATTTTACAGTTGTTTTTTTACTGTAAAAAAAATTAAAATACAATTTTACAGTAAAATTTTGGCACTTGAGCTGCCTGTTTGTGTTTTCAACAACAGGTGTAGATTTTTCAGTGTATTACTGTAAATGCCAAAAACGGCACCACAGTTTATTACAGTAAAAAAAAGTACTGTTTTTTTTAAGTGCATTTTATTAGTAGATTTTTTTTCAACTAAGATGTATAAAAAATATAGTAAATTGCAATAATCTCACCTCAAAATGTAGTGTATATTACCGTAAATGTAAAAAGAGTACTGCTGTTTTTATGGTTAAAAAAAATCAGCTCAGTTGCCAGAATTTTACTGTAAAACTTACATTTGCTTTTTATTGTAAATAAAAACAATTTTACGCACTTGAGCTGCCTGTTTGTGTTTTCAACAACAGGTGTAGATTTTTCAGTGCATTACTGTAAATGCCAAAACGACACCACAGTTTATTACAGTAAAAAAAAAGTATTGTTTTTTTTATATGCATTTTATTAGTAGATTTTTTTTTCAACTAAAATGTATAAAAAATAAAGTAAGTTGCAATAATTTCACCTCAAAATGTAGTGTATATTACTGTAAAAAAAAGAATACTGCTGTTTTTATGGGAAAAAAAGGTAGCTCAGTTGCCAGAATTTTATTGTAAATTTTACATTTGTTTTTTTACTGTAAAAAAAATTAAAATGCAATTTTACAGTCAAATTTTGGCACTTGAGCTGCCTGTTTGTGTTTTCAACAACAACTGTAGATTTTTCAGTGTTTTACTGTAAATGCCAAAACGACACCACAGTTTATTACAGTAAAAAAAAGTATTGTTTTTTTTAATGCATTTTATTAGTAGATTTTTAAAAAACTAAGATGTATAAAAAATATAGTAAGTTGCAATAATTTCACCTCAAAATGTAGTGTATATTACTGTAAATGTAAAAAGAGTACTGCTGTTTTTATGGTAAAAAAAAAGCAGCCCAGTTGCCATAATTTTACTGTAAAATTTACATTTGCTTTTTATTGTAAATAAAAACAATTTTCAGCACTTGAGCTGCCTGTTTGTGTTTTCAACAACAGGTGTAGATTTTTCAGTGTATTACTGTTAATGCCAAAACGACACCACAGTTTATTACAGTAAAAAAAAGTATTGTTTTGTTTAATACATTTTATTAGTAGATTTTTTTTAAACTAAAATGTATAAAAAAATATAGTAAGTTGCAATAATTTCACCTCAAAATGTAGTGTATATTACTGTAAATGTAAAAATAGTACTGCTGTTTTTATGGTTAAAAAAAATCAGCTCAGTTGCCAGAATTTTACTGTAAATTTTCCCTTTTTTTTTTTTACTGTAAAAAAAATTAAAATGCAATTTTACAGTAAAATTTTTGGCACTTGAGCTCCCTGTTTGTGTTTTCAACAACAACTGTAGATTTTTCAGTGTATTACTGTAAATGCCAAAACGACACCACAGTTTATTACAGTAAAAAAAAGTACGTTTTTTTTTAAGTGCATTTTATTAGTAGATTTTTTAAAAACTAAGATGTATAAAAAATATAGTAAGTTGCAAAAATTTCACCTCAAAATGTAGTGTATATTACTGTAAATGTAAAAAGAGTACTGCTGTTTTTATGGTTAAAAAAAATCAGCTCAGTTGCCAGAATTTTACTGTAAAACTTACATTTGCTTTTTATTGTAAATAAAAACAATTTTCCGCACTTGAGCTGCCTGTTTGTGTTTTCAACAACAACTGTAGATTTTTCAGTGTATTACTGTAAATGCCAAAACGGCACCACAGTTTTTTACAGTAAAAAAAAGTATTGTTTTTTTATATGCATTTTATTAGTAGATTTTTTAAAAACTAAAATGTATAAAAAATATAGTAAGTTGCAATAATTTCACCTCAAAATGTAGTGTATATTACTGTAAATGTAAAAAGAGTACTGCTGTTTTTTTGGTTTAAAAAAAAGGCAGCTCAGTTGCCAGAATTTTACTGTAAATTTTACATTTGTTTTTTTACTGTAAAAAAAATTAAAATGCAATTTTACAGTAAAATTTTGGCACTTGAGCTCCCTGTTTGTGTTTAACAACAGGTGTAGATTTTTCAGTTTATTACTGTAAATGCCAAAACGACACCACAGTTTTTTACAGTAAAAAAAAGTATTGTTTTTTTATATGCATTTTATTAGTATATTCTTTTTAAACTAAAATGTATAAAAAATATAGTAAGTTGCAATAATTTCACCTCAAAATGTAGTGTATGTTACTGTAAATGTAAAAAGAGTACTGCTGTTTTTATGGTTTAAAAAAATGCAGCTCAGTTGCCAGAATTTTACTGTAAATTTTACAGTTGTTTTTTTACTGTAAAAAAAATTAAAATACAATTTTACAGTAAAATTTTGGCACTTGAGCTGCATGTTTGTGTTTTCAACAACAGGTGTAGATTTTTCAGTGTATTACTGTAAATGCCAAAACGGCACCACAGTTTTTTACAGTAAAAAAAAGTATTGTTTTTTTATATGCATTTTATTAGTAGATTTTTTAAAAACTAAAATGTATAAAAAATATAGTAAGTTGCAATAATTTCACCTCAAAATGTAGTGTATATTACTGTAAATGTAAAAAGAGTACTGCTGTTTTTTTGGTTTAAAAAAAAGGCAGCTCAGTTGCCAGAATTTTACTGTAAATTTTACATTTGTTTTTTTACTGTAAAAAAAATTAAAATGCAATTTTACAGTAAAATTTTGGCACTTGAGCTCCCTGTTTGTGTTTAACAACAGGTGTAGATTTTTCAGTTTATTACTGTAAATGCCAAAACGACACCACAGTTTTTTACAGTAAAAAAAAAGTATTGTTTTTTTATATGCATTTTATTAGTAGATTTTTTTAAAACTAAAATGTATAAAAAATATAGTAAGTTGCAATAATTTCACCTCAAAATGTAGTGTATGTTACTGTAAATGTAAAAAGAGTACTGCTGTTTTTATGGTTTAAAAAAATGCAGCTCAGTTGCCAGAATTTTACTGTAAATGTTAGTTGTTTTTTTACTGTAAAAAAAATTAAAATACAATTTTACAGTAAAATTTTGGCACTTGAGCTGCCTGTTTGTGTTTTCAACAACAGGTGTAGATTTTTCAGTGTATTACTGTAAATGCCAAAAACGGCACCACAGTTTATTACAGTAAAAAAAAGTACTGTTTTTTTTAAGTGCATTTTATTAGTAGATTTTTTTTCAACTAAGATGTATAAAAAATATAGTAAATTGCAATAATCTCACCTCAAAATGTAGTGTATATTACCGTAAATGTAAAAAGAGTACTGCTGTTTTTATGGTTAAAAAAAATCAGCTCAGTTGCCAGAATTTTACTGTAAAACTTACATTTGCTTTTTATTGTAAATAAAAACAATTTTACGCACTTGAGCTGCCTGTTTGTGTTTTCAACAACATGTGTAGATTTTTCAGTGCATTACTGTAAATGCCAAAATGACACCACAGTTTATTACAGTAAAAAAAAAAGTATTGTTTTTTTTTATATGCATTTTATTAGTAGATTTTTTTTTAAACTAAAATGTATAAAAAATAAAGTAAGTTGCAATAATTTCACCTCAAAATGTAGTGTATATTACTGTAAAAAAAAGAATACTGCTGTTTTTATGGGAAAAAAAGGTAGCTCAGTTGCCAGAATTTTATTGTAAATTTTACATTTGTTTTTTTACTGTAAAAAAAATTAAAATGCAATTTTACAGTAAAATTTTGGCACTTGAGCTGCCTGTTTGTGTTTTCAACAACAACTGTAGATTTTTCAGTGTTTTACTGTAAATGCCAAAACGACACCACAGTTTATTACAGTAAAAAAAAGTATTGTTTTTTTTAATGCATTTTATTAGTAGATTTTTTTAAAACTAAGATGTATAAAAAATATAGTAAGTTGCAATAATTTCACCTCAAAATGTAGTGTATGTTACTGTAAATGTAAAAAGAGTACTGCTGTTTTTATGGTTTAAAAAAATGCAGCTCAGTTGCCAGAATTTTACTGTAAATTTTACATTTGTTTTTTTACTGTAAAAAAAATTAAAATGCAATTTTACAGTAAAATTTTGGCACTTGAGCTCCCTGTTTGTGTTTAACAACAGGTGTAGATTTTTCAGTTTATTACTGTAAATGCCAAAACGACACCACAGTTTTTTACAGTAAAAAAAAGTATTGTTTTTTTATATGCATTTTATTAGTAGATTTTTTTAAAACTAAAATGTATAAAAAATATAGTAAGTTGCAATAATTTCACCTCAAAATGTAGTGTATGTTACTGTAAATGTAAAAAGAGTACTGCTGTTTTTATGGTTTAAAAAAATGCAGCTCAGTTGCCAGAATTTTACTGTAAATTTTACAGTTGTTTTTTTACTGTAAAAAAAATTAAAATACAATTTTACAGTAAAATTTTGGCACTTGAGCTGCCTGTTTGTGTTTTCAACAACAGGTGTAGATTTTTCAGTGTATTACTGTAAATGCCAAAAACGGCACCACAGTTTATTACAGTAAAAAAAAGTACTGTTTTTTTTAAGTGCATTTTATTAGTAGATTTTTTTTCAACTAAGATGTATAAAAAATATAGTAAATTGCAATAATCTCACCTCAAAATGTAGTGTATATTACCGTAAATGTAAAAAGAGTACTGCTGTTTTTATGGTTAAAAAAAATCAGCTCAGTTGCCAGAATTTTACTGTAAAACTTACATTTGCTTTTTATTGTAAATAAAAACAATTTTACGCACTTGAGCTGCCTGTTTGTGTTTTCAACAACAGGTGTAGATTTTTCAGTGCATTACTGTAAATGCCAAAACGACACCACAGTTTATTACAGTAAAAAAAAAAGTATAGTTTTTTTTTTATATGCATTTTATTAGTAGATTTTTTTTTAAACTAAAATGTATAAAAAATAAAGTAAGTTGCAATAATTTCACCTCAAAATGTAGTGTATATTACTGTAAAAAAAAGAATACTGCTGTTTTTATGGGAAAAAAAGGTAGCTCAGTTGCCAGAATTTTATTGTAAATTTTACATTTGTTTTTTTACTGTAAAAAAAATTAAAATGCAATTTTACAGTAAAATTTTGGCACTTGAGCTGCCTGTTTGTGTTTTCAACAACAACTGTAGATTTTTCAGTGTTTTACTGTAAATGCCAAAACGACACCACAGTTTATTACAGTAAAAAAAAGTATTGTTTTTTTTAATGCATTTTATTAGTAGATTTTTTAAAAACTAAGATGTATAAAAAATATAGTAAGTTGCAATAATGTCACCTCAAAATGTAGTGTATATTACTGTAAATGTAAAAAGAGTACTGCTGTTTTTATGGTAAAAAAAAAGCAGCCCAGTTGCCAGAATTTTACTGTAAAATTTACATTTGCTTTTTATTGTAAATAAAAACAATTTTCAGCACTTGAGCTGCCTGTTTGTGTTTTCAACAACAGGTGTAGATTTTTCAGTGTATTACTGTTAATGCCAAAACGACACCACAGTTTATTACAGTAAAAAAAAGTATTGTTTTTTTTAATGCATTTTATTAGTAGATTTTTTTTAAACTAAAATATATAAAAAAAATATAGTAAGTTGCAATAATTTCACCTCAAAATGTAGTGTATGTTACTGTAAATGTAAAAAGAGTACTGCTGTTTTTATGGTTAAAAAAAGGCAGTTCAGTTGCCAGAATTTTACTGTAAATTTTACATTTGTTTTTTTACTGTAAAAAAAATTAAAATGCAATTTTACAGTAAAATTTTGGCACTTGAGCTGCCTGTTTGTGTTTTCAACAACAGGTGTAGATTTTTCAGTTTATTACTGTAAATGCCAAAAACGACACCACAGTTTATTACAGTAAAAAAAAGTATTGTTTTTTTTAATGCATTTTATTAGTAGATTTTTTTTCAACTAAAATGTATAAAAAATATAGTAAGTTGCAATAATTTCACCTCAAAATGTAGTGTATATTACTGTAAATGTAAAAAGAGTACTGCTGTTTTTATGGTTAAAAAAAGGCAGTTCAGTTGCCAGAATTTTACTGTAAAATGTACATTTGTTTTTTATTGTAAATTTTAAAAAATATGCAATTTTACAGTAAAATTTTGCCATTTGAGCTGCCTGTTTGTGTTTTCAACAACAGGTGTAGATTTTTCAGTTTATTACTGTAAATGCCAAAACGACACCACAGTTTATTACAGTAAAAAAAAGTATTGTTTTTTTATATGCATTTTATCAGTAGATTTTTTTTTAAACTAAAATGTATAAAAAATAAAGTAAGTTGCAATAATTTCACCTCAAAATGTAGTGTATATTACTGTAAATGTAAAAAGAGTACTGCTGTTTTTATGGTTAAAAAAATGCAGCTCAGTTGCCAGAATTTTACTGTAAATTTTACATTTGTTTTTTTACTGTAAAAAAAATTAAAATGCAATTTTACAGTAAAATTTTGGCACTTGAGCTGCCTGTGTTTTCAACAACAGGTGTAGATTTTTCAGTGTATTACTGTAAATGCCAAAACGACACCACAGTTTATTACAGTAAAAAAAGTACTGTTTTTTTTAAGTGCATTTTATTAGTAGATTTTTTAAAAACTAAGATGTATAAAAAATATAGTAAGTTGCAATAATTTCACCTCAAAATGTAGTGTATATTACTGTAAATGTAAAAAGAGTACTGCTGTTTTTATGGTTAAAAAAAATCATCTCAGTTGCCAGAATTTTACTGTAAAACTTACATTTGCTTTTTATTGTAAATAAAAACAATTTTCCGCACTTGAGCTGCCTGTTTGTGTTTTCAACAACAACTGTAGATTTTTCAGTGTATTACTGTAAATGCCAAAACGGCACCACAGTTTATTACAGTAAAAAAAAAGTATTGTTTTTTTATATGCATTTTATTAGTAGATTTTTTTTTAAACTAAAATGTATAAAAAATAAAGTAAGTTGCAATAATTTCACCTCAAAATGTAGTGTTTATTACTGTAAAAAAAAGAATACTGCTGTTTTTATGGAAAAAAAAAGGTAGCTCAGTTGCCAGAATTTTACTGTAAAATGTACATTTGTTTTTTATTGTAAATAAAAAAAAGGTGAAATTTTACAGTACAATTTGGGCACTTGAGCTGCTCAACAACAAGTGTAGATTTTTCAGTGTATTACTGTAAATGCCAAAACGACACCACAGTTTATTACAGTAAAAAAAAGTACTGTTTTTTTTAAGTGCATTTTATTAGTAGATTTTTTTTCAACTAAGATGTATAAAAAATATAGTAAGTTGCAATAATTTCACCTCAAAATGTAGTGTATATTACTGTAAATGTAAAAAGAGTACTGCTGTTTTTATGGTTAAAAAAGGCAGTTCAGTTGCCATAATTTTACTGTAAAGTGTACATTTGTTTTTATTGTAAATTTTAAAAAAATATGCAATTTTACAGTAAAAATTTGCTACTTGAGCTGCCTGTTTGTGTTTTCAACAACAACTGTAGATTTTTCAGTGTATTACTGTAAATGCCAAAACGACACCACAGTTTATTACAGTAAAAAAAAGTATTGTTTTTTTTAATGCATTTTATTAGTAGATTTTTTAAAAACTAAAATGTATAAAAAATAAAGTAAGTTGCAATAATTTCACCTCAAAATGTAGTGTATATTACTGTAAATGTAAAAAGAACACTGCTGTTTTTATGGTAAAACAAAAAGGCAGCTAAGTTGCCAGAATTTTACTGTAAATTTTACATTTGCTTTTTATTGTAAATAAAAACAATTTTCCGCACTTGAGCTGCCTGTTTGTGTTTTCAACAACAACTGTAGATTTTTCAGTGTATTACTGTAAATGCCAAAACGGCACCACAGTTTATTACAGTAAAAAAAAAAGTATTGTTTTTTTTTATATGCATTTTATTAGTAGATTTTTTTTTAAACTAAAATGTATAAAAAATAAAGTAAGTTGCAATAATTTCACCTCAAAATGTAGTGTATATTACTGTAAAAAAAAAGAATACTGCTGTTTTTATGGAAAAAAAAAAAGGTAGCTCAGTTGCCAGAATTTTACTGTAAAATTTACATTTGTTTTTTATTGTAAATAAAAAAAAGAAGAAATTTTACAGTAAAATTTGGGCACTTGAGCTGCTCAACAACAAGTGTAGATTTTTCAGTGTATTACTGTAAATGCCAAAACGACACCACAGTTTATTACAGTAAAAAAAAGTATTGTTTTTTATTAGTAGATTTTTTTTTAAACTAAAATGTATAAAAAATATAGTAAGTTGCAATAATTTTACCTCAAAATGTAGTGTATATTACTGTAAAAAAAAAGAATACTGCTGTTTTTATGAAAAAAAAAAAAAGGTAGCTCAGTTGCCAGAATTTTACTGTAAAATTTACATTTGTTTTTTATTGTAAATAAAAAAAAGAAGAAATTTTACAGTAAAATTTGGGCACTTGAGCTGCTCAACAACAAGTGTAGATTTTTCAGTGTATTACTGTAAATGCCAAAACGACACCACAGTTTATTACAGTAAAAAAAAGTATTGTTTTTTTTTTAATGCATTTTATTAGTAGATTTTTTTTAAACTAAAATGTATAAAAAATATAGTAAGTTGCAATAATTTCACCTCAAAATGTAGTGTATATTACTGTAAATGTAAAAAAAGTACTGCTGTTTTTATGGTTAAAAAAAATGCAGCTCAGTTGCCAGAATTTTACTGTAAATTTTACATTTGTTTTTTATTGTAAATTTTAAAAAATATGCAATTTTACAGTAAAATTTTGCCACTTGAGCTGCCTGTTTGTGTTTTCAACAACAGGTGTAGATTTTTCAGTGTATTACTGTAAATGCCAAAACGACACCACAGTTTATTACAGTAAAAAAAAGGATTGTTTTTTATTAGTAGATTTTTTTTTAAACTAAAATGTATAAAAAATATAGTAAGTTGCAATAATTTCACCTCAAAATGTAGTGTATATTACTGTAAATGTAAAAAGAATACTGCTGTTTTTATGGTTAAAAAAAAAGGCAGCTCAGTTGCCAGAATTTTACTGTAAAATTTACATTTGTTTTTTATTGTAAATAAAAAAAGAAGACATTTTACAGTAAAATTTGGGCACTGCTCAACAACAAGTGTAGATTTTTCAGTGTATTACTGTAAATGCCAAAATGACACCACAGTTTATTACAGTAAAAAAAAAAAGAAACTTTTTTTTTAATTTAGAGAAAAATGCTGTAAAAACCACAGTAAATTTCACAATTTGACCATGAAATCTATTGCTGCTTTTACATTGCACAATTTGATGCATAACTTGCTTTGAAATCATTAGTATTAGTATGTATTTCTATTTAAAGAATGGTTTGAATGTTTGATCATATATTTTTGCATAATTAGACAATATTTAAGTTAACATCATTTGCGAGTACATGGAGTACATATATTTATTTTCCCCCAAAATAGAAAAGTAATATATTTCGTAAAAAAAAAAAGGTACAGTACTTTATTTACAAATATTATTTCCAGGCTTTTGAGGGCCAAATAGAATGAAGTGAGTTTGACACGTGTGGACTAAAATATGGCTTATCGGCCTCCTTGACTACTACTAATCGGTATGGGACCTGGAAAAAGGACATTTGGAGACGTGTCACCTGGAGAGGATGTAACCAGTTCCAGCGGTTTGTGGCGTCCTTGATTTTGAGGAGCTGCAGCACTCTGACGAAGGTGTTGGTGTGGTGGTACGGCAGCACGCAAGCCAGCAGGCTGTCGGGGTTGTACAGGTGGACGTGGAAGCTGCGTGCACACAAATAAACAATACATTTGAGGGAAATCGGCCGCATTATGAGCATGGCTGATCGGCAGCGTACCGGTGGACCAGCCATTCGATGCACTTGTGCGCTGGTTTGAGGAGGAAGTACGGGGACAGGCGGGTGAGGAACAGAGCGACGTCAGCGTCCAGTTTCTGGTTGACCTCCTTGGACTGGACGCTCCGTTCCAGCGTTACCGAGGCCCGGCTGAACAAAGAATCCTGGAACTCCGAGAAGGCCGGTTCCATCCCCAGAAGTTCCTCCAGCCCCGTGCAGCCTGCAGAGGAGCGAGAAGAAGAAGTTGCAAATGTGGAACACGACAATGGCGGGGTCTCGGTCAGACTCACCGAGAGCGTAAAAGGTGCTCCTGTCGATAGTGGCCGCTTCTTTGGGGTCAAAGAGGAGCGACGCGACCTCCGTTCGTGTCAGCAAGTCGGGGTCACTCTGAGGCAGCGCCAGCCGCTTCAGCTGGTGGGCTAACGACGTCATGATCTGCAAAATCAGTGCAATACAGTTGTACGGGTTACCGGTATTGGTATAGTACCGCGATACTAATGAATCATATTCGGTACTATGCCGCCTCCGTCGTCGTCACGTCGTGACGCTGCTGGTTTTACGAGCAGAGGAGCATGTTCGGCAGCGCACACACAGAGTACTTACAAGCAGACACAGTGTGTAGACAGAAAAGGGAGAACGGACGCATTTTGGCCTAAAAACTGACGATAAAGGTGAAGTTATAACACTGAAACACCCTCAAGAAGAGGTGCTTTAAGACATGGCTGGCTAGCTAACGGCTAACGTCCATCCACAGTGTTTTCGCTACTTCTAAATCACTAAATGATACTTCTTACAAGTAGGACGAGGAATAGCTAAACATGCTTCACTACACACCGTAGCTCACCGGTGTCCAGTGTTTCCCATAAACTGCCAAGATACCTGTGGCGGTGGGGGCGTGGCCACCATGACATCATCGAGTAATTTGCATAATTTACTACAATGATATGATTTTCTCTAAAAAGGCTCAAAAAATGTATACTTACTAATTAATAACAGTTTTCTTTTAAACGTCCATCCATCCATCCATTTTACAATATAATTACAACACTTTATGTACATATTTATATACAGATTTGAACAATAAGTTATTCACTGAAATATATTTATTAATTGTGGTTCTTACAAAAAATATATCTTATAAAATATAAAAGCTAAAATGTCTTTTAAAGCTCTGCCCTTTTAATTAGTGCATACTAAATCATTTAACTTTAGCCTACTACTACAACCATATTATTTACCAGCAACATAAAGTGAAACAGAGGCAGAGGTGTCCTGCCACAGTCAGTAACAAATAAACAGAAAACAGTAGTGGTCAAATACAAATAAGGCAACAAGAGAAGTATCCTACACTTCTCTTTTGTAAAGTAAATGTGAACAGCCGATATGGGCATCTACATCAACTATATGATTTGCCTGAGAAGCTTGACAGGACAAAAAATAAATAAAAACATTTTAAAAAATCTATTTGTGGCGGACGTAATTCTTTGGTGGCGGGCCACCACAAATAAATGAATGTGTGGGAAACACTGGTGCCACAATGTAAACAAACGCCATTGGTGGATCTACACCTAACATCCACTGTAACGATACAGAGTACAGGAGTGTATCTATGCGATACTACTATGATTATATCGATATTTTCTTGCATCACAAAATCTTTTTATTCATATTATGTTTATAAAGTCAGTAAATACGTCCCTGGACACATGAGGACTTTGAATATGACCAATGTATGATCCTGTAACTACTTGGTATCGCATCAATACCTAAATGTGTGGTATCATCCAAAACTAGAGATGTCCGATAATATCAGTTTGCCGATATTATCGGCCGATAAATGCGTTAAAATATAATATCGGAAAATATCGGTATCGTTTTTTTTATTATCAGTATTGTTTTTTTTGTTGTTTTTTTATTTTTTATTTTTATTAAATCCACATAAAAAACACAAGATACACTTACAATTAGTGCACCAACCCAAAAAACCTCCCTCCCCTCACTCATTCACACAAAAGGGTTGTTTCTTTCTGTTATTAATATTCTGCTTCCTACATTATATATCAATATATATCAATACAGTCTGCAAGGGATACAGTCCGTAAGCACACATGATTGTGCCTGCTGCTGGTCCACTAATAGTACTAACCTTTAACAGTTAATTTTACTAATTTTCATTCATTACTAGTTTCTATGTAACTGTTTTTATATTGTTGTACTTTCTTTTTTATTCAAGAAAATGTTTTTAATTCATTTATCTTATTTTATTTTATACATTTTTAAAAAAAGTACCTTATCTTCACCATACCTGGTTGTCCAAATTAGGCATAATAATGTGTTGATTCCACGACTGTATATATCGGTTGATATCGGTATCGGTAATTAAAGAGTTGGACAATATCGGCATAGCGGATATCGGCAAAAAGCCATTATCGGACATCCCTATCCAAAACTAATGTAAAGTATGAAAGAAGAAAAGAATAAGTGATTATTACATTTGAACAGAAGTGTGGATAGAACATGTTGAAATAGACAAAAACTAGATATTAACAGTATGTTACTGCATACTAATTAGGAGCCTTTGTTTCATTCATTCATTTTTTATTTATCTCCTTCATTGATGTGCATCTTTAATCGATAGACAATTATACCTCAATTTTTCAATTATACATTTACACAGCAATGCCTGAGAAGGAGCAGGAAGAAGAAAAATCTTATATTTTCCTGCCCCCTTCAAGATAATACATAGTCTTACTTAATGGATATCATATAAATTAACAATTACATTAGAGATGTCCGATAATATCGGTCTGCCGATATTATCGGCCGATAAATGCGTTAAAATGTAATATCGGAAATTATCGGTATTTTTATTATCAGTATCGATTTGTTTTTGTTTTTTTATTAAATCCACATAAAAAACACAAGATACACTTACAATTAGTGCACCAACCCAAAAAACCTCCCTCCCCCATTCACACTCATTCACACAAAAGGGTTGTTTCTTTCTGTTATCAATATTCTGCTTCCTACATTATATATCAATATATATCAATACAGTCTGCAAGGGATACAGTCCGTAAGCACACATGATTGTACGTGCTGCTGCTCCACTAATAGTACTAACCTTTAACAGTTAATTTTACAAATTTTCATTCATTACTAGTTTCTATGTAACTGTTTTTATATTGTTTTACTTTCTTTTTTATTCAAGAAAATGTTTTTAATTTATTTATCTTATTTTATAATTTTTTTTAAAAGTACCTTATCTTCACCATACCTGGTTGTCCAAATTAGGCATAATAATGTGTTAATTCCGACTATATATATCGGTTGATATCGGTATCGGTTGATATCGGTATCGGTAATTAAAGAGTTGGACAATTTCGGAATATTGGATATCGGCAAAAAGCCATTATCGGACATCCCTAAATTACATCCAAATATAATGAAAACAAACAAAAAACACACAAAAAAAACACAACAAGTGCAAAACTTCATGAAGTAATAACCAAACAAAAAAAAGTAATATACACCTCACGGGATGATACAAAACAAATACAAAACCGGGCAAAAAATAAGTAAAATAATAAATATAAAGCAAAATGTAAACACTTATGGCTGTCAATTTGATCTTATTCTTCTGTCTATATATATATATATTTACAGTCTTTTATCTCATTGTAAAGAGAATTCCATAACCCCCACCACTGATATACACATTTGTTTTCATTATAATTTGTTTTAAAGTTGTCCTTGAATACTTATGTTTGAAATGACCTTTTCTTCTATGCTCTTCATTCTCAGAAGTGATGACAAACCTTTTTTGTAAATTAGCTGGTAATGTTTTACTGTTAGCCTTAAACATGACACATAATGTCTGTAACTTTACTAGCTCCTGTCGTTTCAATAAACCAGAATGAATAAATAATACTTACTACTAAAAGACAAGTTGTCTAGTATGTTCACTACTTTATTTAAGGACTAAATTGCAATAACAAATGTAACCTATTTGTATAGACTTGCCTCTTTGTGATGTTAAGTTCCTGTTATAAGCTGTTATACAGCACATGTCTTCTGCTCTTAGCGCCTTCAAAATAAGAGCTCAAGGCTTATAACAGGAACTTTACATCACAAAGAGGCAAGTCCATAAAAATAGGTTACACAAACATATGTTAAAATGTAACCTAAGATTTGTTGTTTAAATAAAGCCAATAATGCCATTTTTGTGGTCCCCTTTATTTAGAAGAGTATCGAAAAGTACCAAAAATACCAAAATATTGGTATCGGGACCACACTACAGTGGAATAATTATGTCTCAATAGATGAATAAACAAGTAATATACTTGTCTTTCGACTGATTGCATTCACGTTTATTGAACACACAAATCTATGGAAAATTGTGTTATGAGTAAAAAAAAAACAGTAAAAGTTTTACAGCTGCTAATTCGCACATTTGGAAAAAAGTCCTTACAAAACATAGTTAGTCAAATGGTTTGTAGTTTGCGAGGAAGTCTAAAGTTTGACCGAGGAGTGTCTAAATGTGAAATAAAAACGACTCGAGTATCAAATATAGGAGATTGTGTGAAGTTAGACCACATAGCTTTATTAGCTTTTTAGCATGTGGCTAGTTTACCGAATAACGCACGCATCAAGCTACGACAAACAATGCTGGGTATTTAACAAAGTTCCACCATATTAGGACGTCATTTATATGATAAGAAGTTGCAGCCAAACCTGTTAACTTGTTTTCTTCAAAACATGTGCGAGACCCGTGGATGTGATGACCTGGTGCCGGCCGGACAATGATCACTTCCGGGTCACGTCTTCTTCGCACAAGCAGAGATGGTTCTCGGTCGCTCACATCCGCCTTCGTCTTTGAGCGAAAAACCATCTTTTTCACATGATGAGAAAGGGAAAGATGAATAAACACTACGGGAAAAAAATGCATATCAAGAGATAGTACAGTCACAACTAACAGTTATAAAAGTTAAAACACTTTTACTTTATTTTTTATTATTATTATTATTTTATTTTTATTTTTATTGACATCCAACATCAAACATTCCTATCCATTATATCATATTCACATACATCATATATCTGTTGTCTGCCCTAAATGTCAAAATATATTTTTTGGGTTATATCCCAACCATACCACCACACCCACCTCCCCCCCAAAAAAGAAAGAAACAGCAGAAAAACAAAATAGTATTTTCAAATACATCAATTAAATAAATAAATAATAATAATAATACAAATTAAAAATAATACATTATTAATAATAATAATCAGAAATTTACTTTATTTTATTTTTATTTTAGTGTAGTTATCATGCCAACCGCATGGGGGCGGGTAGCTTAACTTTAACGCTATAAAAACAGTTCCACTTTACTAATTAACGAAGAAGAATGTGAAACCCGAGCCCGGCGCCGTATTTAAATGTTGGTTCATCGACGACTTTAAGGAGATTATCTCTTATTAAACAAAACAAACGCGGTAGGTGGCGCTCTTTGGTGTTGCTAGGTCGCTACATAGCTGCAGTCAGTGATTATATTTAAACAGGTAGCATTTTGAATTGAGTGAGTCATCTCGAAGCTAATGCTAGCTGCTAAATTAACAACACGTTTGGACTTCGCGGGACTCCGCCCACCTCGGAGTGTGATTGGTCTATGCGGACGCCCATCTTACTAAACTCCGCTGTGATTGGTTAAAAGTTGACACTGCCTCTTTAAATGTGCAAAACATGTTTCCAAATGTCAAATTTGAATGTAGTTAACATCTGGGTCAGTATTAGAGCAAGTTTAAGCATAAAATGTTTTGCCTGAATGTGAAATGTACTTTGTCTTGGCGCCCTCAACAGGCGAACTCGAGCAGTGCTTCGGCCTAAAAAGCCTTTAATTGGCTCAAAGTGCGGACTGCTGGCTAATCCAGGTTCACAGGAGGAGAGGCTGAGTGGCTTTTAGCAACACAACAGAACAGGGACAGCCCACACTGTGGTAAGTCTCCTCCCCTACTTCCTCCTTATGCTCGTCAGTTGTCAAACATGTTGGTCCGCACCGGCTTAGTGTTCAAGTTACCTGTACTTTCACCTGTGTGGAGGGGCGGGGTTTAAGCTGCTCACTGGCCTGTGGCACCAACTGAAAGTTGGGTCTGGTATGGATTGCGTGTGCCTTTCCTACTTGGAATGAGTGTCGGTGAGGAGGATCTGCAGAGCTGGGGCTGGACTGACCTGTGTGTATGCCCACCTTTTTATCGTGCTTTTAGTGCAGCTGTAGCTAGTGACTTCTACAGAACTTGTGTGTTTTCTTGTCCTCCTGTAAAAGTATCGACCGTAATCTTCGGACTATAAGGCGCACTTAAAATACTTTCATTTTCTCAAAACTCGACAGTGTACCTGATGTACGGAATACTTTTGGTTGTGTTTACCGACCTGGAAGCTATTTTATTTGGTACATGGTGTAATAACGTCAGGTTCAAACACCAAACTATCTATTACACAAGACAAGAAGAAGGAATCAAGCAGAGACAGAGTTGAATTTTACTCATGAGGAGAGACGTATTGGGCTGTACACTCAGTTACAGTTTCCCCCTACGCTCTAAGGTACAGTCCCACGTGCTCCTCTATTTATTCGGGAGGTCCCTAGTTAACATCACTGAGGCTGTAGACACAATACATGATTTTTCAGAATGGAAATGTGCTGACACTCGTGATCTCGCCCTGTCTCTGTCCTGTCCGCGCCGAGGTACTCGATGTCCGTCCTTGGCTGTCATGTCAGCAGGCGGGGTCTGGAACCAAACTGCTGACAAGAGAAAACTCGCAAAGCAAGACCACAAGTTGTCTTTGCACAGATAGAAAAGTACAACTTCAGCACAATTGATAATAACTATAGCAACGGCCTTTAAGCATAAGAGTTGTGTGATAACTTATACATAATTATTCTAACAAATAAGTGTGACCGGTACATGGCAGTCACACATAAGAGATACGCGTAGACTGCAATATGACGCCGGTAAACAACACCAAAACTTTAAATGTTCCATTGAGAATATAAAAAAATGACCCACGGTGCTCAAAAAGCTATGAAGCCACACCACTTGATGGATTGTCGGCGCGTTACGGCTACAGTAGTCGGACGTACTCTTCAACATACGAGTGTTAGAGTGTGAGTGTGTGTGTGTAAGGACCGCTAAATGGCAGCTATTAGCAGACATTTTATCGGGCGTTTTGTTTTGCAATAATATGCAAAAGCAACTTTTCTTACCTTCTGATATCTGCTGATGTGTATTTGGGATCTGCATAAGTCCTGAACATTTGCACGCCTCTGTAGTCTGTGCCGTTGTCGATGAGCTTCTTCTTTTTCTCTATCTTCTTGTTATGGGACATTCATCCTCCGCTGTTGCCATTTCTAATATAAAGTTGTAACTTATAACTGTCAGTAGACTCGCTATGGAAGCGCTAAAACTGTAGTGAGTTTAAATTATTCACCCACAGAACTTTAGTTATTAGAGAGCAGTGTTTCCCATAAACTGCCAAGATACCTGTGGCGGTGGGGGCGTGGTTATGGGCGTGGTCACCATGACATTTGCATTATTTACTACAATATGATTTTCTCTAAAAAGGCTCAAAAAATGTATACTTACTAATTAATAAGAACAGTTTTGTTTTAAACGTCGATCCATCCATCCATTTTACAATATAATTACAACACTTTATGTACATATTTATATACAGATTTGAACAATAAGTTATTCACTGAAATATATTTATTAATTGTGGTTCTTACAAAAAATATATCTTATAAAATATAAAAGCTAAAATGTCTCTTAAAGCTCTGCCCCTTTAACTAGTGCATACTAAATAATTTAACTTTAGCCTACTACTACAACCATATTATTTACCAGCAACATAAAGTGAAACAGAGGCAGAGGTGTCCTGCCACAGTCAGTAACAAATAAACAGAAAACAGCAGTGGTCAAATACAAATAAGGCAACAAGAGAAGTATCCTACACTTCTCTTTTGTAAAGTAAATCTGAACAGCCTATATGGGCATCTACATCTACTATATGATTTGCCAGAGAAGCTGGACAGGTCAAAAAAAAAAAAAAAAGTTTTTTATTTGTGGCGGACGTAATTCTTTCGTGGCGGGCCGCCACAAATAAATGAATGTGTGGGAAACACTGAGAGAGTTCCGGTGGGACGGTTTTCCACGGGACACATTTCGGGCGTTGTTGTTGCACTAGTGAGCCACGGATGAGGAGATGCTGCTCCATTATTGATTGAAGTCAAGTCTGAATGTCATTAAAACAGTTAGCGCCATCTTTTGACACTTCTTCCACTCCCGTCCCTGCACGCTACACCGCTACAACAAAGATGACGGGGAGAAGACGCTGTCGAAGGTGAGCCACGTAAATAAGACCGCCCACAAAACGGCGCATCCTGAAGAGGCTGTCAGAAAGCGACTTGAAGATGATCTGTAAAAGATCATCTATGCAACATGTTGACCAAAGAACCACCATTACATGTTATGTAGACCACAAGGAACTATTTTACATTTAGAAAGAAAAAAAACGATACCTTTAAAGGCCTACTGAAATGAATTTTTTATATTTAAACGGGGATAGCAGATCTATTCTATGTGTCATACTTGATCATTTCGCGATATTGCCATATTTTTGCTGAAAGGATTTAGTATAGAACAACGACGATAAAGATCGCAACTTTTGGTATCTGATAAAAAAAAAAGGCTTGCCCCTACCGGAAGTAGCGTGACGTAGTCAGTTGAACATATACGCAAAGTTCCCTATTGTTTACAATGATGGCCGCATGAAGTGAGAGAGATTCGGACCGAGAAAGCGACAATTTCCCCATTAATTTGAGCGAGGATGAAAGATTTGTGGATGAGTAAAGTGCAAGTGAAGGACTAGTGGGGAGTTGAAGCTATTCAGATAGGGAAGATGCTGTGAGAGCCGGGGGTGACCTGATATTCAGCTGGGAATGACTACAACAGTAAATAAACACAAGACATATATATACTCTATTAGCCACAACACAACCAGGCTTATATTTAATATGCCACAAATTAATCCTGCATAAAAACACCTGCGTGTTTGTTATGCTAGCTCCTAGCTCCTCTGCTAGCTCCTAGCTCCATAGAACACGCCAATACAATTCAAACACCTGATCAACACACACAATCACTCAGCCCAAAAGACCGTTCACCTAACCCAAGGTTCATAAAGCTTATATATTTAAAAAAAGTTACGTACGTGACGCGCACGTACGGTCAAGCGATCAAATGTTTAGAAGCCAAAGCTGCATACTCACAGTAGCACGTCTGCGTCTTTGTCATCCAAATCAAAGTAATCCTGGTAAGAGTCTGTGTTGTCCCAGTTCTCTACAGGCGTCTGTGTATCGAAGTCAAAACTCCTCCTGGTTAGAGTCTCTGTTATCCGAGTTCTTCCATCTTGACTGCATCTTTCGGGAATGTAAACAAAGAAGCGCCGGCTGTGTACGTGTTGCTGCTGACTTCCCTCGCAAAATAGACGCTTCGCACCGACAACTTTCTTCTTTGCTTGCTCAGCTTCTTTCTCCATAATGCAATGAACATAATTGCAACAGATTCACCAACACAGATGTCCACAATACACCCAGAATGAGATGAAAACAGCCATTTCGTATTGGCTTCAATGTGGAAGGCATACCCGTGTTCCCCGGGCTACGTCACGCGCATACGTCATCCTCAGAGGCGTTTCGAACCGGAAGTTTAGCGGGAAATGTAAAATGTCACTTTATAAGTTAACCCGGCCGTATTGGCATGTGTTGCAATGTTAAGATTTCCTCATTGATATATAAACTATCAGACTGCGTGGTCGCTAGTAGTGAGTTTCAGTAGGCCTTTAATGCGCCCTATAATACGGTGCGCCCTATGGTCCGGAAAATACGATACGTTATTAACTTCACAAACCGAAGAAGTTAACCCGACCCGTTCCTCAGATCCAGTTACTGGACAGCAGTGTCGGACTCGGACAGCGAGAGCGGGACCATGTCCAGGCACAGCCTGCGCTTGGATGAAGGCCTGCTGGACCGCAGTCTGCCTCTGGGCAGCGCATCCTTCAGCGTGGTGGGAAGCGGCTGGAGAAACACCAGGTAGACGTCAGCACTACGCGTCCTCGTTTTAAGACCAGTTGAAAAATGACAAGAATTGACATTTTGACCTTGCTTTAAAACAAAGGTGTCAAACTCATGGCCCTGGGGCCGGATTTGGTCCTCGAAAGCCTGGAAATAATATGTATCAATAAAGTACCGTAACTTTCCTTTCTAAATGTATTCTTTCTTTCTATTTTGGGAGATAGAAAAAGATATATACTCCATGTAAACGCAAATAATGTTAACTTAAATTGATCTTTTAACTTTGATGTTAAATTAAATATTGTCTAATTATGCAAAAATATATTATCAAACATTCAATTATTTAAATAGAAATAAATAATGATTTCAAAGCAAGTTATCCATCAACGTAAAAGGAGCAATAGATTTCATGGTAAAATTGTGACATTTACTGTGGTTTTTACAGCATTTTTCTCTCAATTAAAAAAACACTCCTTTTTGTTTTACTGTAATAAACTGTGGTGCTGTTTTGGAATTTACAGTAATACACTGAAACATCTTAGACTTAGACTTCCTTTTTATTGTCATTCAAATTTAAGATAAGAACAAAATTTCGTTACATAAGCTCATGGTAGTGCAGGATAAAAAAAGCAAAAAGGTGCATATATAAATAAATAAATATATATATAAAATAAAAATAAAAAAATAGATTACTGTACGGATAAATATATTGCACTTTTTCACATGCGTCCACGTTTATGGATGTATGTTATATTGTCTTTTTTATTCCAGCGAGTTACAGTTGTTGTTGAAAACACAGGCAGATCAGGTGCCAAAATGTTACTGTAAAATTGCAGTTTTATGTACAGTAAAAAAACAAATGTTAATTTTACAGAAACATTATTTTCTTTTACTATTAAAAACAGCAGTACTTTGTTTCCATAATTTTTCCAAAATGGCGCATCCTGAAGAGACGGTCAGGAAGCGACTTGAAGATGATCTGTAAAACATCCACGGAACTTTTTGAGCAAAGAACCATGTGGACAATTATCATAATATGACTCTTTTGAAGATAAATCCTTGCAATTTTTCAACGTCTTAACATTTGAGTCTCACCTGTTGAATGTGAAACTCTTCTCCCCCCCGCCAGGGCGCTGAAGTCTCGTCGTTCTCAGCAGCTGTCAGTCTCCTGCTCCGAGTCCGTCCTGGTCCGCACGCCGCGTAAACTCCCCGGACACTCGCTCCACAGCATGGCGTCCGACGCTTCGCTGCTCTCGTCGCTGCTGGACGAGTCCTCCATCCAAGAGACCACTGTGGTGGACACCTTCTGGGGTATGAAGCATGTGTCATCTTCACACTATTTTAGATCATCAGTCAGATTTTACAGTAAAAAAACTGTTAGCTCAGATGACACAATTTCATTGTCAAAACAAGTTATTACTGATTTTCCACTTAGAGCAGGGGTCACCAACGCGGTGCCCGCGGGCCCGTAAGGACCAGATGAGTAGCCCGCCGGCCTGTTCTAAAAATAGCTCAAATAGCAGCACTTACCAGTGAGCTGCCTCTATTTTTTAAATTGTATTTATTTACTAGTAAGCTGGTCTCGCTTTGCCCGACATTTTTAATTCTAAGAGAGACAAAACTCAAATAGAATTTGAAAATCCAAGAAAATATTTTAAAGACTTGGTCTTCACTTGTTTAAATAAATACATTAATTTTTTTACTTTGCTTCTTATAACTTTCAGAAAGACAAATTTAGAGAAAAAATACAACCTTAAAAATGATTTTAGGATTTTTAAACACATATACCTTTTTACCTTTTAAATTCCTTCCTCTTCTTTCCTGACATTTTAAATCAATGTTCAAGTAAATGTATTTTTTTTATTGTAAAGAATAATAAATACATTTTAATTTAATTCTTCATTTTAGCTTCTGTTTTTTCGACGAAGAATATTTGTGAAATATTTCTTCAAACTTATTATGATTAAAATTCAAAAAAATTATTATGGCAAATCTAGAAAATCTGTAGAATCAAATTTAAATCTTATTTCAAAGTCTTTTGAATTTATTTAAAAATGTTTGTTCTGGAAAATCTAGAAGAAATAATGATTTGTCTTTGTTATAAATATAGCTTGGTCCAATTTGTTATATATTCTAACAAAGTGCAGATTGGATTTTAACCTATTTAAAACATGTCATCAAAATTCTAAAATTAATCTTAATCAGGAAAAATTACTAATGATGTTCCATAAATTATTTTTTTAAGTTTTTGTCTTCTTTTTTTCGGTTGAATTTAGAATTTTAAAGATTCGAAATTGAAGATAAACTATGTTTCAAAATTTAATTGTAATTTTTTTCGTGTTTTCTCCTCTTTTAAACCGTTCAATTAAGTGTAAATATCATTAATTATTAATAATAACATAGAGTTAAAGGTAAATTGAGCAAATTGGCTATTTCTGGCAATTTATTGAAGTGTGTATCAAACTGGTAGCCCTTCGCATTAATCACTACCCAAGAAGTAGCTCTTGCTTTCAAAAAGGTTGGTGACCCCTGACTTAGAGTAATTCAGAGTAAAAACCGCCATAATTTTAACGAGAAAATTTTGATGACTGAACTGATACTTTTTTTTAAACAGTTTTAAAATCTACAGATTTTTGTTATACAGTTTACTAGGGGTGTAACGATACACAAAATATTTTTGTTCGGTACGTACCTCGCTTTAGAGGTCACGGTTCGGTTCATTTTCGGTGCAGTAAGAAAACAACAAAATATACATTTTTCGGTTATTTATTTACCAAATTTGCAAAATCTTCCAAAAATATTTTTCTTAGTGGAATATTTGATGTGAAGTAATGGGAATAGGGATGTCCGATAATGGCTTTTTGCCGATATCCGATATTCCGATATTGTCCAACTCTTTAATTACCGATACCGATATCAACCGATACCGATATCAACCGATATATACAGTCGTGGAATTAACACGTTATTATGCCTAATTTGGACAACCAGGTATGGTGAAGATAAGGTACTTTTTAAAAAAATTAGTAAAATAAGATAAATAAATTAAAAACATTTTCTTGAATAAAAAAGAAAGTACAATAATATAAAAACAGTTACATAGAAACTAGTAATGAATGAAAATTAGTAAAATGAAGTGTTAAAGGTTAGTACTATTAGTGGAGCAGCAGCACGCACAATCATGTGTGCTTACGGACTGTATCCCTTGCAGACTGTATTGATATATATTGATATATAATGTAGGAAGCAGAATATTGATAACAGAAAGAAACAACCCTTTTGTGGGAATGAGTGTAAATGGGCGACCGCTTTCATAATCCTCTCGTTTTGTCGCAATAAAAGAGATTTTTATTATAAAAAATATTTAATCACGCACACAAAGTACGGGAAATTGGTGCCGTATCGGCCCAAATCAGCAGTATCCATCCCTAATGAACGTACAGTTTTAAAGGTTGGTGATTTGAGTAGATCTAAACCCCATCTAATGATGGCAACGTTCTCTCCCTTGTGGCGCACCAGGTTTGGACCAGGACCTGGACCCGAGAGGTCAGTGGACTCCTTCACCTTCACGTGTCCTCCTCCTCACCGCCAGGTGTGTTCCAGAGAGCGCCGCCATGGCGGAGCACGGCGGCATCCTGGCCAACAGCACTCTGATCGCTGCTGACTGCCGCCATCCAGAACATCCGGTCCGGACGCTGACTCGCGTGCCCTACAGAGACGAGGAGTCCTCAAAGCCCGCCTCCACCATCTACACCCGGAACCGAAGTCGTCGGGTCAGAACAGGTCAGGATGAAGTCCTCTGGTTGTTTTCTTGTCCTGGATGGTCTGGGTTACTTGGGAGCGTCTCCCTCCTCATGCGCTGTATCCCCAGCAGGCCTTCTGGGTTCCGTGTGGCACGCTGGCGTGGGCGCCATCAGGCGGTGCCTCGCCGGCGTCTTTGTAGCGCTGCTGGTGTCGTACCACAAACGCCACCAGGTGTCAGGTAGCTCTCGGCGCGGACCTCCCGTCTTTCCTCCCCGGCCACTCAAACGCCAGCTTCCACGTCCTTCTGGGATAACCCGTGTGGTTCTTGCAGATGTTCTGCAGCTGTGGTCGGCCTCCTTCCTGTTTTATTGCCGCTCGGCGCTGATCAGCGCCCGGCGCCTGGGCCAGGTCGCGCGGTCAAAGACGACAGGGGTCAACGGTCACGGACGGCCGGACTGTGAGAGAGTTTCTTTCCTAAAGAGTTGTCTTTAAGGATTCATTCACTTGGTGACCACTAGGGGGCTCTTTTTGTTCTTCACCATGCTTTACTTCCTGCAGAATACTCCCACTGTCTACTTCATTCCTCACATCCAGTGCTGCTCCTCTGCACTTTCCGGAAATGACCATCGCGATATCTTAGCCCCTCCCCTTCCGCTACGTAGCCAAGATGGCGGCTCTTGAGGGTGGTTAGGGTCCACTGCAGGTGAACACGGATAGTGAGGCTGACTGACCAACAGGCGGAACCTCGATTTTACCTACTTTTAGATTAGTGTGCTCGCTCGTGTTTAATAATTTAATTTTCTCTGAAAAAAGATGCCACGCTTAGGGATGATGTTCGAAACCGGTTCTCCCGGTTGTTTGATAAGAAAAGAACCGTTCGATAAGAAAAGAACCGATTCCATGGACTCTAATCCCTTTTTGAGAACCGGTTCCCGTTATCGAGGCCACTATAGTAAAGAAAAAGAGTTGGTTCTTTATTGGAATCCCTGGGAACGAATCCCGTCCCACAGGAAATGCCCTGTGGCACGTCCCAGGAAATGGCGTAGCTCAGTCATTAGGCGGCAGATACAGAAGCAGCGACAACAATGGACCGGAAAAAAACGCCTCAAGGCATGGCTTCATTTTACCCAAAAAAATACGACGAGGAAACGGTTATCTGCAATTATTGCCAGGCTGCGCTCTCATGTAAGGGGGGGAAGTACAACAAGCATGATGAAACATGTTCAGGCCGTACACAACCTGAAGGTTAGAGAAAGGTGTCGTGGAGTCATTCCTGGAGGAGGCCACACTGATGGACCCCAGAAGGATGTTCCAATAGCAGCAGAAGTGCACTTTTTGGAGCGCTGTATTATTTTCAGTTTCGTGCCCAAGGGACTGATTTTATTTAAAACTATATTATTATTTATACACCTATAGTGATCACAGAGACAGGTTGTTTTTGTGTTACTGTATATATTTGTTTTTCTGAAAAATCCCACTTAATATACTTTGAGTAACAACAGTCAATATTTATTTTTTTTATTTTATTTTTTTAGGGGGGTAACAGTCAATATTTATTTATTTATTTTATTTTTTTCTTATAAAATAAAAGTGAGCTTTTGTTAAACCAAATATTGTGTTTTTTTCCATATACAACAAACTATCTGGATTCGATAAGAGAATCGATAAGGAATCGGTTCGATAAGAGGATTCGATAACGGGCTCAAACTCGATAATTTCTTATCAAACATCATCCCTAGCCACGCTGCCTTTCGTTCAGTGGCGCCTCATCCAAGAGCACACACACACACACACGCACGGCCCCTCCCTTGGCCCTTCACTTCTCCCCCCCTATGTCTGCTCTTTTCTCCTCCTGTGAGCTGCTTCTTTGCGGATGTTGATGTTTAAATGTTTATTATTGCAGCGATATGGTTGTTAAAGTTAAGGATTGCTGATCATTTGTGAGGGCACAAAAAACTTTATCTGATGGTAACTTTATCTGGTTATTTTATTTTCAAATGTTTAAGGATTTTTGTGATTTCTGATCATTTGTGAGGGCACCTAAGGGACTTTTCTGTACACTCTGAACACAATATGAAGTGCTATACAGTACCGCATATTAAACAAACATAACAAGGAGGTGATGGATCAACTATCTCTTAACGAGCTGAAACAACAACGACAAGCTAAACTGTGCTATACCATCTAAACGTTCCACTTACTTCTTACGGCCAAAATGTCCCGGTTTCCCCACATTTCCATAACACTTATTCTCTATTAAAAAGTGTTACCACTTTCACATTTCTCAACTGATTCCAACTGTTTCAAAGTCAAAATGCTCTTTGCTAGTGTTTGTCAATTGCTAGCATGCTAAAAATTATGGTTTTTTTTGGCAATTTTGTGAGGTACGCAACCCTGTCATACATTTTGGTACTTGACACATGGTAACAGACGGGATTTAGTAAGTTGACATGTCATGATTTTGTAGCCTATTTTCTGTTAACGCTATCTTGTTAGCTTTTAGCGTGGTAGCTTTTTCTAGTTATTTTCTGTCAACGCTGTCTTGTTAACTGTTGGCATTTTAGCATGGTAGCGTTTCCTAGTTATTCTATTTTCAAATGTTTATTATCATAACAATATGGCTGGTGAAGTTTCAGGGTTTTTGTGATTTCTGATCATTTGTGAGGGCACCAAAGGGACTTCTGTGTGTGTTTGCAATGCAGCGCATACAGGACAGTTCAGCTGGCTGCTGTTTTTAGCGTGTTGATAAAGAGTTAATTTAGAAGCTTTTTGTAGTTATTTTCTGTCAACGCTGTCTTGTTAACTGTTAGCATTTTAGCACGGTAGCTTTTTGTAGTTATTTTCTGTCAACGCTGTCTTGTTAACTGTTGGCATTTTAGCATGGTAGCTTTTCCTAGTTATTCTATTTTCAAATGTTTATTATTATAACAATATGGCTGGTGAAGTTTTCAGGATTTTTGTGATTTCTGATCATTTGTGAGGGCACCAAAGGGACTTCTGTGTGTGTTTCCAATGCAGCGCATACAGGACAGTTCAGCTGGCTGCTGTTTTTAGCGTGTTGATAAAGAGTTAATTTAGAAGCTTTTTGTAGTTATTTTCTGTCAACGCTGTCTTGTTAACTGTTAGCATTTTAGCAAGGTAGCTTTTTGTAGTTATTTTCTGTCAACGCTGTCTTGTTAACTGTTGGCATTTTAGCATGGCAGCGTTTCCTAGTTCTATTTTCAAATGTTTATTATTGTAACAATATGGCTGGGGAAATTTTCAGGATTTTGTGATTTCTGATCGTTTGTGAGGGCTCCAAAGGGACTTCTGTGTGTGTGTGTGCGGGTGTTTGCATACAGGACAGTTCAGCTTGCTGTGGTTTTTAGCGTGTTGATAAAGAGTTAATTTGGTAGCTTTTTCCGAGTTATTTTCTGTCAACACTGTCTTGTTAACTGTTAGCATTTTAGCTTTTTCTAGTTATTTTCTGTCAACACTGTCTTGTTAACTGTTGGCATTTTAGCATGGTAGCGTTTCCTAGTTATTCTATTTTCAAATGCTTATTATTATAACAATATGGCTGGTGAAGTTTCAGGGTTTTTGTGATTTCTGATCATTTGTGAGGGCACCAAAGGGACTTCTGTGTGTGTTTGCAATGCAGCGCATACAGGACAGTTCAGCTGGCTGCTGTTTTTAGCGTGTTGATAAAGAGTTAATTTAGTTGCTTTTTCTAGTTGTTTTCTGTCAATGCTGTCTTGTTAACTGTTAGCATTTTAGCAAGGTAGCTTTTTCTAGTTATTTTTTGTCAACACTGTCTTGTTAACTGTTAGCATTTTAGCATGGTAGCTTTTTCTAGTTATTTTCTATCAACGCTGTCTTGTTAACTGTTAGCATTTTAGCATGGTAGCTTTTTCTAGTTATTTTCTGTCAACACTGTCTTGTTAACTGTTAGCATTTTAGCTTTTTCTAGTTATTTTCTGTCAACACTGTCTTGTTAACTGTTAGCATTTTAGCAAGGTAGCTTTTTGTAGTTATTTTCTGTCAACGCTGTCTTGTTAACTGTTAGCATTTTAGCATGGTAGCGTTTCGTAGTTATTCTATTTTCAAATGTTTATTATTGTAACAATATGGCTGGTGAAGTTTTCAGGATTTTTGTGATTTCTGATCGTTTGTGAGGGCTCCAAAGGGACTTCTGTGTGTGTGTGCGGGTGTTTGCATACAGGACAGTTCAGCTTGCTGTTGTTTTATAGCGTGTTGATAAAGAGTTAATGTATGTGTTTTTTATATTATTTTATAGTATTTTATATTTTAGTGAAGGTTTGTACACAATGTAGACTTTTGCCCAGGCTGGAACCAATTATTCATGTTTACATTGTTTCCTATGGAGGAATTTGGTTCAATATACAAACTTTCCCATGTATGACCCGAATCCTGTTGAAGAGAAGTTGGTCAATTGAGGTTCAGCTGCACGTATTTTCCCATGATGCCTTGGGGCGCACGTCTTGTCGGTGGTTTCTCTCTCCCACAAACGGGCCGCACCTCTTTCGGACTTTGCTTGTTTCCGTGGCGAAATGCAAATCCCTCCTGGCGGCATCTTTTTTTTTTGACGGCGCCTCCTCTTGTGTTTGCAGCTCGCCACTGCGGCGTCATGAGCGCCAAGCATCAGGATCTCCACGCCAACGGACCTCTGTGTGAGTTACCGGACGCCAACACGCACACGGGTATGTTTCCGAAAGCGCGTTGACTCCAAATGAGCGGACGTGGCAATAAGTGTGTGGCCCCGCAGGTGAGGCCTGTCAGGAGAAGCATCAGGTCAGCTCGTCCTCGTCGACCATGTGGACGCTCGCCGCGTTCGCAGGTTGAATAAACCCTCAAATACAGGAAGTGTCCGGCAAAATGGTGGTTCCTAATAAGGTGTCCCGTGTTTGCGTCCTCAGTGTGGTGTGTGCGTCAGCTGACCTCGCTGGTCTGGACCCTGACCAGGACCGCCTTGTCGTCTTTAGACCGCCTCCGACGCCATGCAGGTTTTGTGGTCCTGCTCTCTTTAAAGTGTCCAAGGTCTTCAGGGTTCTCAGACCTTCCTGAAGTACATGTGGTGTGTCCAGGTGGGACGCTGGGCGGTGCGTTCAGGCGCATCAGGAGAAGATGGAGCGACTGTCCTCTGCTGACTTGGCAAGTTTGTGTCTGCTGAAATACATTCTCATCAGAATGAGTTGTACTAATAATAATAATAATAATAATAATACCTGGGATTTATATAGCGCTTTTCTAAGTACCCAAAGTCGCTTTACATGTTAAAAATTCATCATTCATTCACACCTGGTGGTGGTAAACTACTTTCGTAGCCACAGCTGCTCTGGGGTAGACTGACGGAAGCATGTTTCTAACATTCCTGTCATCCCCCTCTTTCACACTTTTCAAGGTTGTTTCTGGAATATCAAAGTTTCCACTTCTTCTTCCACGTTCTTCAAACTATTCTATTCCACTTCCTGGTCGTCTCGCTCTTCCATGACATTTATTCTCTATTCAAGTGTTACTTTCACTTTTGATTCAAACTGTTACGAAGTCAAAAAGCTAATGTTAGCCAATTGCTAGCATGTTAGCTTTTTCCCAGGTATATTTTGTCAATTGTTGGCATGTTCAATTATTTTCAGTTATTTTGTTAACTGTCTGCATGCTAACTGTTGGCACGTCGGCATGCTAACTGTTGGCACGTCGGCATGCTAACTGTTGGCACGTTTTGGCACGTGGGCATGCTAATTGTTGGAAGGTCGGCATGCTAACTGTTGGCACGTCCGCATGCTAACTGTTGGCACGTCGGCATGCTAACTGTTGGCACGTCGGCATGCTAACTGTTTGCACGTTTTGGCACGTCGGCATGCTAACTGTTTGCACGTTTTGGCACGTCGGCATGCTCATTGTTGGAAGGTCGGCATGCTAACTGTTGGCACGTCGGCATGCTAACTGTTGGCACGTCGGCATGCTAACTGTTGGAAGGTCGGCATGCTAACTGTTGGAAGGTCGGCATGCTAACTGTTGGCACGTCGGCATGCTAACTGTTGGTACGTCGGCATGCTAACTGTTGGCACGTTTTGGCACGTGGGCATGCTAATTGTTGGAAGGTCGGCATGCTAACTGTTGGCACGTCGGTATGCTAACTGTTGGCACGTCGGCATGCTAACTGTTGGAAGGTTGGCATGCTAACTGTTGGCACGTTTTGGCACGTCGGCATGCTCATTGTTGGAAGGTCGGCATGCCAACTGTTGGCACGTCGGCATGCTAACTGTTGGCACGTCGGCATGCTAACTGTTGGAAGGTCGGCATGCTAACTGTTGGAAGGTCGGCATGCTAACTGTTGGCACGTCGGCATGCTAACTGTTGGCACGCCGGCATGCTAACTGTTGGAAGGTCGGCATGCTAACTGTTGGCACGTCGGCATGCTAACTGTTGGCACGTCGGCATGCTAACTGTTGGCACGTCGGCATGCTAACTGTTGGCACATCGGCATGCTAACTGTTGGAAGGTTGGCATGCTAACCATGCTTTTATAGCTTATTTTGTAACGCTAGCGTGCTAACTGTTAGCATTTCTGCTCGGCTTTTTGGTATTCACATGCAATTGCTTTTTCTAGCAACTTTTTATTTTCTGTTTTCTTCCATTCATTTGGTGACATGATTATATTCACTTATAATATTAAATGTTATGAATTAGTCTCCGAACTTCTTGCTTTCCGTCCTGCAGGTTTGTCCTCTCGGTCCTCGTCCTCGTCTTCAGTAAGCTCCCGCTCGCCAAGACTTTGTTCCACACCACAAAATGAAAGTGAAATAAGATGTTGAAATGTCACCTCTCAGGCTTGTGTTGCTTCAGTCCTGCGGGTTTTGCAGTCCCGAGTGTCCGCGAGTGGAAGACTTCGGTCTCTGATGTTCCGGTCCTGTCCTCAGTCCACGGCCTCGTATCAAGGTGGAGCCGAGCAGCGGGTGGCGCTGTGGAGGTGAAAGCTTTCTTCCCGTTCCCGCTTAACCAAGCACATTGAAGCAACATTGATCATGTGTCGCTTTTTTTTGTCCTCCGTTGCCACCTGACAGGAAGTGACGGCGTCGGAGTCGGCGCGCCTCGCTCGTCTGGAGCGCGGCATGGCGTCCTTGTGGGAGCGCGTGGAGTCCGGCGGGCGGCGAGCGAGGCGCAGGCACGGCGAGCTGCTGGCCATGTACTCTGATCTCAAGCTGCTTGGCTCCGCCCACAACAGCAAACTGCGCCTGAGCCGCCTGGTGGACCAGCAGCTGTCTCGGCTGAAGAGGAGACTGGACCAGGACCGACTGCAGAGAGGACAGGTCATCTATTTACAAGAAGAAGTGATGCTTCATCCTAAAGATGTTCAATGTCCGCCCTCAGGACTTGGACCAGCAGCAGCGCCAGGCATCACGTCTGGATCATCTGGAGGCCAAGATGGAGGTACACAAACTACACGTACACAAACAAGATGGAGGTACACAAACTAGACTTATTTAGCATCTTGACCTTTTTCAGTGTTCACAATGACATCATCAGATAGAATATATAGACTTTTTTATTTATTTATTTTATTTTATTTTATTTTTTTTAATTTTTTTTTATTTTTTTATTTTTTTTTAATAGTATAGTATATAGACTTATAATAACACCAATACTTTGTATTTGATAAATAACTACAATTTGCAGTTCAGTGAATGAAATGCTTGAATGTCCAGGTGAGTGGAGCGTGTGGGTGTTGCAATCAGTTGACAAAAGTGGCATGTGGAGAGGTTTGTAAATTGCTGGTCATTCTGGGAAATCAGGGAATTTTGGGAACCAGAAAACATGCTGGCTTGAATGTCCAAGGTGAGCAGAGTGTGTGGATGGTGGAACTCTTTGAGTGGGAGGAGAAGTGTGGAATATGTAGCATTTTTGTACATTTCCCAATCATCAATGGGGAGAAAATTCCAGGAATTTTGGGAAAGTGAAAAGATGTTTTGCGTTCGACATATGGAGGAGTTGTGTGTGTGTGTGTGTGTGTGTGTGTGTGTGTGTGTGGATCAGGGGTCAGCAACCTTTTTGAAAGCAAGAGCTACTTCTTGGGTAGTGATTAATGCGAAGGGCTACCAGTTTGATACACACTTAAATAAATTGCCAGAAATAGCCAATTTGCTCAATTTACCTTTAACTCTATGTTATTATTAATAATGAATGATATTTACACTTAATTGAACGGTTTAAAAGAGGAGAAAACACGAAAAAAATGACAATAAAATTTTGAAACATAGTTTATCTTCAATTTCGACTCTTTAAAATTCAAAATTCAACCGAAAAAAAGAAGAGAAAAACTAGCTAATTCGAATCTTTTTGAAAAAAATTAAAAAAGAATTTATGGAACATTATTAGTAATTTTTCCTGATTAAGATTAATTTTAGAATTTGGATGACATGTTTTAAATAGGTTCAAATCCAATCTGCACTTTGTTAGAATATATAACAAATTGGACCAAGCTATATTTCTAACAAAGACAAATCATTATTTCTTCTAGATTTTCCAGAACAAAAATTTTAAAAGAAATTCAAAAGACTTTGAAATAAGATTTAAATTTGATTCTACAGATTTTCTAGATTTGCCAGAATATTTTTTTTGAATTTTAATCATAACAAGTTTGAAGAAATATTTCACAAATATTCTTCGTCGAAAAAACAGAAGCTGAAATTAAGAATTAAATTAAAATGTATTTATTATTCTTTACAATAGAAAACATTTTTTTACTTGAACATTGATTTAAATTGTCAGGAAAGAAGAGGAAGGAATTTAAAAGGTAAAAAGGTATATGTGTTTAAAAATCCTAAAATCATTTTTAAGGTTGTATTTTTTCTCTAAAATTGTCTTTCTGAAAGTTATAAGAAGCAAAGTAAAAAAATTTATGAATTTAAACAAGTGAAGACCAAGTCTTTAAAATATTTTCTTGGATTTTCAAATTGAGTTTTGTCTCTCTTAGAATTAAAAATGTCGGGCAAAGCGAGACCAGCTTGCTAGTAAATAAATACAATTTAAAAAATAGAGGCAGCTCACTGGTAAGTGCTGCTATTTGAGCTATTTTTAGAACAGGCCTGCAGGCTACTCATCTGGTCCTTACGGGCTACCTGGTGCCCGCGGGCACCGCGTTGGTGACCCCTGCTTTAGGGCATGACGGCAAACGATGAGGGCGGTCGTTGCTTTTGGTTAAATTAGAGCCCCGCATGGTTGAAAGGTCGGATTTGGGATTAAAAATAGCAGCAATTTAAGGCATTGTAGAACTATGAGTACATCCGTTCATTTGAATGGGACTTTTTGACAATATTGATCCTAGCACAAGTGTTCTAGATCAGTGTTCTTCAACCTTTTTTGAGCCAAGGCACATTTTTTGCGTTGACAAAATGCGGAGGCACACCACCAGCAGACATCATTAAACAACGAAACTCAGTTGACAGTAAAAAGTCATTGTTGGATATGACTTTAAAGCATAACCAAGCATGCATCACTATAGCTCTTGTCTCAAAGTAGGTGTACTGTCACCACCTGTCACATCACATCATGACTTATTTGGACTTTTTTGCTGTTTTCCTGTGTGTAGTGTTTTACTTCTTGTCTTGCGCTCCTATTTTGGTGACTTTTTCTCTTTTTTTGGTATTTTCCTGTAGCAGTTTCATGTCTTCCTTTGAGCGATATTTCCCACATCTACTTTGTTTTAGCAATCAAGAATATTTCACTTGTTTGTATCCTTCTTTGTGGGGACATCATACTTGCCAACCCTCCCGTTTTTACCGGGAGACTCCCGGTATTCAGCGCCTCTCCCGACAACCTCCCGGCAGAGGTTTTCTCCCGACAAACTCCCGGCAGAGGTTTTCTCCCGACAAACTCCCGGGCCGTACTTATCAAGCTTCTTAGAGTGCCATTTTACACTTAAGTCCTGAGAATTTGCGAAATTTAGTCCTACTCTCAAACTTAAGAATAAAAGCTTTTTATCAACGTTCTTAAGTCTAAGAATCACTCCTACTCCCCACGATATTTAAGAGACCTTCAGAGGTGTCTTAAGTGGTTAGGAGTTGCCAGCAGGGGATGGCACTGAGGCGAGAGAGACGTGCGCGAACGTTCGGGTAACGGAACAATGTTGTTGTTTTTTTATGACGAGCAGCTGATCAAACGGTATCGTTTAGACAGAGCGGATATTATTTTTGTCACAGATTTAATACTTTTCGATTCCTTGTTGATTTCTGCATGTGTCTGCAGTGGGCTAGTATATATAGAGCCACCCACACCAGTTTCAAATTAGTTGCCTAATTAATGAATTGGAAAGAAAATGTTATGACAGTAGCGTATGTGTGTGGCCGTGAGGTGAGTGACGTCAGTGAGTGTGTGGGCGAGAGAAGAGAGGGAGCGGTAGCGTGAGTGCCGGCGGGGACTAGTTTGTTTTGTATTATTTTGTAGTTTATTGTCAAAATATACACTCCCATTGTCCACTTCAATATTTCCAAGATATTTCTTTATTCTTAGACAACGGATTCCCTTCCGTGATTGGTCATTTCTATGGACACAGAAATGACGTCACCTAAAATTGCGTTTACGGCACATAGTAATGTCGTAATTCAGCTCTGAGTGTGACACTTAAGATTCAGTCCTACACTTCGCTGAAAGTGTGAGTAAGACGCTTGATAACTAACTTTTAAGTGCAGCTTTCAGCCAAGAATTTATTTACTCTTAAGTCAACTCTTAGCAGACTTCTTAGGAGTCATTCTAAGAAGCTTGATAAGTACGGCCCCTGGTATTCAGCCGGAGCTGGAGGCCACGCCCCCTCCAGCTCAATGCGGACAGCCTGTTCTCACGTCCGCTTTCCCACAATATAAACAGCTTGCCTGCCCAATGACGTCATAACATCGAGGGCTTTTAGAGAGAGTGCACAACTGCGCACACAACAAGGAGACGGAGCAGAAGAACGAGGAAGTTACAGACATGGCGTCGACGAGCAAGATGAAGAAATACGCTTGCAAGTTCCAAAACGAATGGAAACAAGAATTTCAGTTCATCCAGGACAGTTGGAAGGGGAAGGTGTATGTAATTATGTTGCCTGTACATTTTGTAGAACAGACTTCTCCATTGAACACGGTGGCCCAGTCATGAACGGAGGAGAAGTTAAACAGGACAATACTGCCATCTACTGGATAGCCCCCGGAACACTGAAATTCAAGTATTTATTTTATTTATATGTATAATAAAATATATATATATATGTATGTGTGGGGAAAAAATCACAAGACTATTTCATCTCTACAGGCCTGTTTCATGAGGGGTTTTCCTCAATCCTCAGGAGAAAATCTCCTGAGGATTGAGGAAAACCCCTCATGAAACAGGCCTGTAGAGATGAAATAGTCTTGTGATTTTCTTCCCACACATACATATTACGCTCTACCACGGTATCGAGCACTATTTTTTTATTTTATTTATTTATTTATTTTTTTGGATAATCTAATTAAGATATATATATATATATATATATATATATATATATATATATATATATATATGTATATATATATATATATATATATATATATATATATATATATATATATATATATATATATATATATATATATGAAATAAAGTTGGTGAATTCTAGCTGTAAATATACTCTCCTCTTAACCACGCCCCACACCTGACTAAGCCCCCCCCACCACCCCCCACCTCCCGATATTGGAGGTCTCAAGGTTGGCAAGTATGGGACATTGTTGATTGTCACGTCATGTTCGGATGTACATTGTGGACGCCGTCTTTGCTCCACAGTAAGTCTTTGCTGTCGTCCAGCATTCTGTTTTTGTTTGCTTTGTAGCCAGTTCAGTTTTAGTTTAGTTCTGCATAGCCTTCCCGAAGCTTCAATGCTTTTTCTTAGGAGCACTCACCTTTCGTTTATTTTTGGTTTAAGCATTAGACACCTTTTTACCTGCACACTGCCTCCCGCTGTTTACGACATCCACAAAGCAATTAGCTACCTGCTGCCACCTACTGATATGGAAGAGTATTACACGGTTACTCTGCCGAGCTCTAGACAGCACCGACACTCAACAACAACACACCATTTGCAGACTAGAATTACTGCTTTGCAAACAATGTTTTTAACCCAAATAGGTGAAATGAGATAATCTCCCACGGCACACCAGACTGTATCTCATGGCCGCGGCACAGTGGTTGAAAAACCGTGTTCTAGATGATATTAATGGGTTAATGTTGGAATGTGTTTTTAGAAATGTTGACGTAGTAACAGTTAGAATGGTATATTTGGGAAAAGGTGTAATAAATAACATTGAGAAAGGCTAAGAGGTGTGTCCTCCAGGACGTCCAGTGGAGGCAGGAAGCCACATCCCCTCCACTTCCTGCTGCGGCCAGGTAACATCCTCAGTCCGCTCGTGCGAGGACCGCCATCTTGACGCCTCTCACGCCCTGCAGCGTGGCGGCGACACACCCTCCGTCCCACGATGCATTGCTGGCAGAGGTGGGCCGTCTGGAGGCGGCGCTGGAGGACGTCCGGAGGGACGTGGAGGTTCTGTCAGGATGCCAAGATGGCTGCCGCAGACTGGATCAGGTCTTAGTTCCCTCTGGATGCCGATGGCGAGGAGGGGAGGACGTTAAAATGTTCTTTTGGGTTTCTGTTAGATTTCGGCGCACGTATCCGCTCAAGTCCGGGAGGAGGTCCGGGTTCTGCTTTACGGGAATGATCTGCGAGTTGACTCCGCCCCGTCCGAGCGCTTTGTCAGCGGAGCAGAGCTGCAGGCGTCCTTGGTCTCGCTGGAGCGCAGCATCCTCCAGAACATCAGCCGCCAACTGGATCAGCGCCGCAGCGAGGCGTCCGTGACCGGAGTGGTGAGGACGGAGGAAGGAGGCGCAACTTTGGTTTGTTCTTCACGCTTCAGTTGTGCTGTGCAGGAGGTGAAGGTGATGGTGGAGAACGCCCTGCGCCTCTTCGCTCACGACCGCACCGGCCTGGCCGACTACGCCCTGGAGTCCGCAGGTCCCCGAGTGTCCCAGGTGGTCTTGGCCAGTCTGGCATGTGTTTAACTGTGCTTCCTGCAGGGGGCAGCATCCTCAGCACCCGCTGCTCTGAGACCTACAAGACCCAGGCGGCTCTGCTCAGCCTGTTTGGTCTTCCTCTGTGGTATTTCTCCCAGTCCCCTCGCGTGGTCATCCAGGTGAGAGTCCTCCTCCCACGCCAGCGAGTCCACTTTGGTTAACCGCTCCTCCCGCAGCCCGACGTCCATCCTGGGAACTGCTGGGCCTTCAAAGGCTCCACGGGCTTCCTGGTGATCAGGTTGTCCATGAGGATCCTGCCCACCGCCTTCTCCCTGGACCACATCCCAAAGACTCTGGCGCCACACCGCTCTGTGAGCAGCGCACCACGAGACTTCAGGGTCTACGTAAGTCTGACACCTAGGGTCAAGTTGGCCCCGCCCACTTTGTGCTGCTAACATTTTGCTTTTGAACCTTTTATGTAATTAATGTGTTATTAATCCTTATTACTAGAGATGTCCGATAATATCGGTCTGCCGATATTATCGGCCGATAAATGCGTTAAAATGTAATATCCGAAATTATCGGTATCGTTTTTTTTATTATCAGTATCGTTTTTTTTTTTTTTTTTTTTTTTTAAATTAAATCCACATAAAAAACACAAGATACACTTACAATTAGTGCACCAACCCAAAAAAACTCCCTCCCCCATTTACACTCATTCACACAAAAGGGTTGTTTCTTTCTGTTATTAATATTCTGCTTCCTACATTATATATCAATATATATCAATACAGTCTGCAAGGGATACAGTCCGTAAGCACACATGATTGTGCGTGCTGCTGCTCCACTAATAGTACTAACCTTTAACAGTTAATTTTACTAATTTTCATTCATTACTAGTTTCTATGTAACTGTTTTTATATTGTTGTACTTTCTTTTTTATTCAAGAAAATGTTTTTAATTTATTTATCTTATTTTATTTGATTCATTTTTTTAAAAAGTACCTTATCTTCACCATACCTGGTTGTCCAAATTAGGCATAATAATGTGTTAATTCCACGACTGCATATATCGGTTGATATCGGTATCGGTAATTAAAGAGTTGGACAATATCGGCATATCGGATATCGGCAAAAAGCCATTATCGGACATCCCTAGTTATTACACCTCACCAACTATGTAAAAATCTCTCCAAACTTGTCCGAATTGTTTGTGCTGCAAACATTTTGGTCTAATATAGTTTTTGTTTATTGTTATTAACATATAATTAACGGGTTATTCATCATAATTAGAACCTAACCTTATCAAAATTTCCACAAATTTGTCAGAATCATTTGTGCGGCAAACATTTTTGCTCTCTTATAGTTTTTGTTTGTTGTTATTCACATATAATTAATGTGTTATTCATCATGTTTATTGTTATTAACATATAATTAATGTGTTATATTTATTGTTATTAACATATAATTAATGTGTTATTCATCATGTTTATTGTTATTAACATATAATTAATGTGTTATATTTATTGTTATTAACATATAATTAATGTGTTATTCATCATGTTTATTGTTATTAACATATAATTAATGTGTTATTCATCATGTTTATTGTTATTAACATATAATTAATGTTATATTTATTGTTATTAACATATAATTAACATGTTATTCATCATAATTAGAACCCCCCAAAATCGCCACAAACTTGTCACAATCGTTTGTGCTGCAAACATTTTTGGTCTATTGTAGTTTTTGTTTTTAACGTTTTAAGTTAACTTGTAATTAATGTGCGAGTAATCCTTATTAGACCCCAACTATGTCAAAATCTCCCCAGGAAAGTCTGGGCTTCTCTGCTTAGGCTGCTGCCCCCGCGACCTGACTTCAGATAAGTAGAGGATGGATAGAAATGTCAAAATCTCTCCAAACTTGTCACAATCTTTTGTGTCGCAAACGTTTTTGGTCTCTTATAGTTTTTGTTTTTAATATCTTATGTTACTAACATATAATTAACATGTTATTCATCATAATTAGACCCCAAATAAGTCAAAATCTCCCCTGGAAAGTCTGGGCTTCTCTGCTTAGGCTGCTGCCCCCGCGACCTGACTTCAGATAAGTAGAGGATGGATAGAAATGTCAAAATCTCTCCAAACTTGTCTGAATAATTTGCCCTGCTAACATTTTTGGTCTTATATAGTTTTTGTTTTTAAAGTTTTATGTTATTAAAGTGTAATTAACGTGTTAATAATCCTAATTAGACCCCAACCTTATCACAATTTCCACAAACTTGTCACGATAATTTGTGCAGCAAACATTTTCGGTCTTTTATAGTTTTTGTTTTGAATATTTTATGTTACTAACATATAATTAACATGTTATTCATCATCATTAAACCCCAACTATGTCAAAATCTCCCCAGGGAAGTCTGGGCTTCTCTGCTTAGGCTGCTGCCCCCGCGACCTGACTTCAGATAAGTAGAGGATGGATAGAAATGTCAAAATCTCTCCACACTTGTCTGAATAATTTGCCCTGCTGACATTTTTGGTCTTTTATAGTTTTTGTTTTTAATGTTTTATGTAATTAATGTTATTAATCATTATTAGACCTCACCAACTATGTCAAAATCTCTCCAAACTTGTCACAATCGTTTGTGTCGCAAACATTTTTGGTCTCTTATAGTTTTTGTTTTGAATATTTTATGTTACTAACATATAATTAACATGTTATTCATCATAATTAGACCCCAGATAAGTCAAAATCTCCCCAGGGAAGTCTGGGCTTCTCTGCTTAGGCTGCTGCCCCCGCGACCTGACTTCAGATAAGTAGAGGATGGATAGAAATGTCAAAATCTCTCCAAACTTGTCTGAATAATTTGCCCTGCTAACATTTTTGGTCTTTTATAGTTTTTGTTTTTAATGTTTTATGTAATTAATGTTACTAATCATTATTAGACCTCCCCAACTATGTCGAAATCTCTCCAAACTTGTCACAATCGTTTGTGTCGCAAACATTTTTGGTCTCTTATAGTTTTTGTTTTTAATATCTTATGTTACTAACATATAATTAACATAATTAGACCCCAAATAAGTCAAAAAAGTTAAAATCTCCCCAGGAAAGTCTGGGCTTCTCTGCTTAGGCTGCTGCCCCCGCGACCTGACTTCAGATAAGTAGAGGATAGATAGAAATGTCAAAATCTCTCCAAACTTGTCTGAATAATTTGCCCTGCTAACATTTTTGGTCTTTTATAGTTTTTGTTTTTAACGTTTTATGTAATTTAATGTTATTAATCATTATTAGACCTCCCCAACTATGTCAAAATCTCTCCAAACTTGTCACAATCGTTTGTGTCGCAAACATTTTTGGTCTCTTATAGTTTTTGTTTTTAATATCTTATGTTACTAACATATAATTAACATGTTATTCATCATAATTAGACCCCAAATAAGTCAAAATCTCCCCTGGAAAGTCTGGGCTTCTCTGCTTAGGCTGCTGCCCCCGCGACCTGACTTCAGATAAGTAGAGGATAGATAGAAATGTCAAAATCTCTCCAAACTTGTCTGAATAATTTGCCCTGCTAACATTTTTGGTCTTTTATAGTTTTTGTTTTTAATGTTTTATGTTATTAAAGTGTAATTAACGTGTTAATAATCCTAATTAGACCCCAACCTTATCACAATTTCCACAAACTTGTCACGATAATTTGTGCAGCAAACATTTTCGGTCTTTTATAGTTTTTGTTTTGAATATTTTATGTTACTAACATATAATTAACATGTTATTCATCATCATTAAACCCCAACTATGTCAAAATCTCCCCAGGGAAGTCTGGGCTTCTCTGCTTAGGCTGCTGCCCCCGCGACCTGACTTCAGATAAGTAGAGGATGGATAGAAATGTCAAAATCTCTCCAAACTTGTCAGAATAATTTGCCCTGCTAACATTTTTGGTCTTTTATAGTTTTTGTTTTTAATGTTTTATGTAATTAATGTGTTATTAATCATTATTAGACCCCAACTATGTTAAAGTCTCTTCAAACTTGTCCGAATCGTTTGTGCAGCAAACATTTTTGGTCTATTATAGTTTTTGTTTTTAATATTTTATGTAATTAATGTTATTAAACCTCCCCAACTATGTCAAAATCTCTCCAAACTTGTCACAATCGTTTGTGTCGCAAACATTTTTGGTCTCTTATAGTTTTTGTTTTTAATATCTTATGTTACTAACATATAATTAACATAATTAGACCCCAACTATGTCAAAATCTCCCCGGGGAAGTCTGGGCTTCTCTGCTTAGGCTGCTGCCCCCGCGACCTGACTTCAGATAAGTAGAGGATGGATAGAAATGTCAAAATCTCTCCAAACTTGTCAGAATAATTTGCCCTGCTAACATTTTTGGTCTTTTATAGTTTTTGTTTTTAATGTTTTATGTAATTAATGTGTTATTAATCATTATTAGACCCCAACTATGTCAAAATCTCTCCAAACTTGTCCGAATCGTTTGTGCAGCAAACATTTTTGGTCTATTATAGTTTTTGTTTTTAACATTTTATGTAATTAATGTTATTAAACCTCCCCAACTATGTCAAAATCTCTCCAAACTTGTCTGAATAATTTGCCCTGCTAACATTTTTGGTCTTATATAGTTTTTGTTTTTAATGTGTTATGTTATTAAAGTGTAATTAACGTGTTAATAATCCTAATTGGACCCCAACCTTATCACAATTTCCACAAACTTGTCACAATAATTTGTGCAGCAAACATTTTCGGTCTTTTATAGTTTTTGTTTTGAATATTTTATGTTACTAACATATAATTAACATGTTATTCATCATAATTAGACCCCAACTATGTCAAAATCTCCCCAGGGAAGTCTGGGCTTCTCTGCTTAGGCTGCTGCCCCCGCGACCTGACTTCAGATAAGTAGAGGATGGATAGAAATGTCAAAATCTCTTCAAACTTGTCACAATTGTTTGTGCTGCAAACATTTTTGGTCTCTTATAGTTTTTGTTTTGAACGTTTTATGTAATTTAATGTTATTAATCTTATTAGACCTCCCCAACTATGTCAAAATCTCTCCAAACTTGTCACAATCGTTTGTGTCGCAAACATTTTTGGTCTCTTATAGTTTTTGTTTTGAATATTTTATGTTACTAACATATAATTAACATGTTATTCATCATAATTAGACCCCAAATAAGTCAAAATCTCCCCAGGGAAGTCTGGGCTTCTCTGCTTAGGCTGCTGCCCCCGCGACCTGACTTCAGATAAGTAGAGGATGGATGGAAATGTCAAAATCTCTCCAAACGTGTCAGAATAATTTGCCCTGCTAACATTTTTGGTCTTTTATAGTTTTTGTTTTTAATGTTTTATGTTATTAAAGTGTAATTAACGTGTTAATAATCCTAATTGGACCCCAACCTTATCAACATTTCCACAAACTTGTCACAATAATCTGTGCAGCAAACATTTTCGGTCCTTTATGGTTTTTGTTTTGAATATTTTATGTTACTAACATATAATTAACATGTTATTCATCATAATTAGACCCCAGATAAGTCAAAATCTCCCCAGGGAAGTCTGGGCTTCTCTGCTTAGGCTGCTGCCCCCGCGACCTGACTTCAGATAAGTAGAGGATGGATAGAAATGTCAAAATCTCTCCAAACTTGTCTGAATAATTTGCCCTGCTAACATTTTTGGTCTTATATAGTTTTTGTTTTTAATGTTTTATGTAATTAATGTGTTATTAATCATTATTAGACCCCAACTATGTCAAAATCTATGCAAACTTGTCCGAATCGTTTGTGCAGCAAACATTTTTGGTCCATTTTAGTTTTTGTTTTTAACATTTAATGTAATTAACATGTTATTAATCATTATTAGACCCTAACTATGCAAACTTGTCCGAATAATTTGCCCTGCTAACATTGTTGGTCTACTATAGTTTTTGTTTTTAACATTTTATGTAATTAACATGTAATTAATGTGTTATTAATCATTAATCTCTCCAAACTTTTCTGAATCGTTTGTGCTGCAAACATTTTTGGTCTATAGTTTTAGTTTTTAATGTTTTATGTAATTAACATGTTATTAATCATTATTAGAACTCCCCAACTATGTCAAAATCTATGCAAACTTGTCACAATCGATTGTGTCGCACACATTTTTGGTCTCTTATAGTTTTTGTTTTTAACGTTTTATGTAATTTAATGTTATTAATCTTATTAGACCTCCCCAACTATGTCAAAATCTCTCCAAACTTGTCACAATCGATTGTGTCGCACACATTTTTGGTCTCTTATAGTTTTTGTTTTTAATATCTTATGTTACTAACATATAATTAGACCCCAGATAAGTCAAAATCTCCCCAGGGAAGTCTGGGCTTCTCTGCTTGGGCTGCTGCCCCCGCGACCTGACTTCAGATAAGTAGAGGATGGATGGAAATGTCAAAATCTCTCCAAACTTGTCTGAATAATTTGCCCTGCTAACATTTTTGGTCTTATATAGTTTTTGTTTTTAATGTTTTATGTTATTAAAGTGTAATTAACGTGTTAATAATCCTAATTGGACCCCAACCTTATCACAATTTCCACAAACTTGTCACAATAATTTGTGCAGCAAACATTTTCGGTCTTTTATAGTTTTTGTTTTGAATATTTTATGTTACTAACATATAATTAACATGTTATTCATCATAATTAGACCCCAACTATGTCAAAATCTCCCCAGGGAAGTCTGGGCTTCTCTGCTTAGGCTGCTGCCCCCGCGACCTGACTTCAGATAAGTAGAGGATGGATAGAAATGTCAAAATCTATCCAAACTTGTCTGAATAATTTGCCCTGCTAACATTTTTGGTCTTTTATAGTTTTTGTTTTTAATGTTTTATGTTATTAAAGTGTAATTAACGTGTTAATTATCCTAATTGGACCCCAACCTTATCACAATTTCCACAAACTTGTCACAATAATCTGTGCAGCAAACATTTTTGGTCTTTTTTTTTTTTTTTAATGTTATTACCGTGTTATTAATCCTAATTAGACCCCCCAACCTTGTCAAAATCTCCCCAAACATTTAGGACATTTTTATGTAACACAGTTTTCTGGAGCTGGTTATGAATCCCAAAATGTTAATAACCTAAAAAGTACAATAATTACACCAAAACCTTTTTGGGGCACAAATGAATGGAACAAGTTTGGGGAGATTTTGAATAATAACACTTTAATAACATTAAAATGTTCATTTAAAACCCGTTATGGCACAAGTTTAGTGAAATAACACGTTAAAAAGTATAATTCAAACATTTTTGAGGAGGTTTAGACAAGATTGTCAGAGGGGGCGGAGCTTGGTTTGTGTTGAGTCCGTTAGCTCCGCCTCCTTCCTTCCTTCCAGGGCCTGCAGGACGAGCGTGAAGAAGGAGGCAGCCTGCTGGGCTCCTACACCTACCAGGAGGATGGAGACGCTCTGCAGACGTACTCCGTCACGGCGAGTGATCACTTCCTGTACGCCACTTCCTGCCCTCCTCGCGCTGACGTACAGTCTGTCCTTCACAGGAAGACAACCACAGAAGCTTCCAGATCATCGAGGTCCAGGTCTTGTCCAACTGGGGCCACGCGGACTACACGTGCATGTACCGCTTCAGAGTGCACGGATCTCCCAGTGACGCCTGAACGCATCTCTCATTGAAGCACTCGGACTGAACTTTGTTTTAAAAGTGTTGAAGCTTCTTCTTTAGCCTTCATTTCAACGTCTCATCCAAATCTCCAACATTGAGTGCAGAAACTTTATCTTTTAAACTTTTATTTTGAAACTACCGAGTGACCTTAAATGCAAAGTTTGAATGTGGCCATAACTTTGCTGAATGTAATGTCGTATTTATTTTAATGTCTTTCTATCTGATGTGGAAATAAAAATGATCTTCCGAAAATATCCATTTAGACTGTGAAAGTGAAAAGTTCATTCGGTCGGGTCGCGGGGGCAGCAGCCTAAGCAGGAAGCCCAGACTTTCCTCTCCCCAGCCACTTCATTTGAGATATCTTGTGGCACTTTTAAAGGGGAACTGCACTTTTTGGGGGGAATTTTGCCTATCGTTTACAATCATGAGAGACAAGAAAACCATTTTTTTTTGCATTCCAACATAAAAAATGGGCTTGTTCTTGGTGGCTAATGTTAGCAATCAATTCTACCTCTAAATAACTTTTAAAAATGCATTGAAAAAGTGTCAATACTTCATTTATGTTCTGTAAGCTGTATAATAACAAACTGTAGCAACATTGCTATTGTAAGAGTGAACACTGACGAACTATTTCTAGCGTACTAACACGTCGCCATGGAAACGGGAATAAAGGCGCTGAAGTAGTCAGTCCTAGCAATGATTAAAAGGATCAAAATAATGTTCACGTTGTCATTGTGGGGTATTATGTGTAGAATTTTGAGGACAAAATAATCTAAATAATTTCATTATGGGGTATTATGTGTAGAATTTTGAGGAAGGAAAAAATAATCAAAATAATTTCATTATGGGGTATTGTGTGTAGAATTTTGAGGACAAAATACTCTAAATAATTTCCAAAATTTCATTATGGGGTATTATGTGTAGAATTTTGAGGACAAAATAATCTAAATAAAATTCACAATTTCATTATGGGGTATTGTGTAGAGAATTTTGAGGACAAAATAATCAAAATAATTTCCACAATTTCATTATGGGGTATTATGTGTAGAATTTTGAGGACAAAATAATCAAAATAATTTCCACAATTTCATTATGGGGTATTATGTGTAGAATTTTGAGGACAAAATACTCTAAATAAAATTCACAATTTCATTATGGGGTATTGTGTGTAGAATTTTGAGGACAAAATAATCAAAATAATTTCCACAATTTCATTATGGGGTATTATGCGTAAAATTTTGAGGACAAAATAATCAAAATAATTTCCACAATTTCATTATGGGGTATTATGTGTAGAATTTTGAGGACAAAATAATCTAAATAAAATTCACAATTTCATTATGGGGTATTATGCGTAGAATTTTGAGGACAAAATAATCCAAATAATTTCCACAATTTCATTATGGGGTATTGTGTGTAGAATTTTGAGGACAAAATAATTTCCATATTTTCATTATGGGGTATTATTTGTAACATTTTGAGGACAAAATAATCTACATAAAATTCACAATTTCATTATGGGGCATTATGTGTAGAATTTTGAGGACAAAATAATCCAAATAATTTACACAATTTCATTATGGGGTATTATGTGTAGAATTTTGAGGACAAAATAATTTCCACAATTTCATCATGGGGTATTATTTGTAACATTTTGAGGACAAAATAATCTAAATAAAATTCACAATTTCATTATGGGGTATTACGTGTAGAATTTTGAGGACAAAATAATCAAAATAATTTCCACAATTTCATTATGGGGTATTGTGTGTAGAATTTTGAGGACAAAATAATTAAAATAATTTCCACAATTTCATTATGGGGTATTATGTGTAGAATTTTGAGGACAAAATACTCTAAATAAAATTCACAATTTCATTATGGGGTATTATGTGTAGAATTTTGAGGACAAAATAATCAAAATAATTTCATTATGGGGTATTATATGTAGAATTTTGAGGACAAAATAATCAAAATAATTTCCACAATTTCATTATGGGGTATTATGTGTAGAATTTTGAGGACAAAATAATCAAAATAATTTCCACAATTTCATTATGGGGTATTATGTGTAGAATTTTGAGGACAAAATAATCAAAATAATTTCCACAATTTCATTATGGGGTATTATGTGTAGAATTTTGAGGACAAAATACTCTAAATAAAATTCACAATTTCATTATGGGGTATTGTGTGTAGAATTTTGAGGACAAAATTATCAAAATAATTTCCACAATTTCATTATGGGGTATTATGCGTAAAATTTTGAGGACAAAATAATCAAAATAATTTCCACAATTTCATTATGGGGTATTATGTGTAGAATTTTGAGGACAAAATAATCTAAATAAAATTCACAATTTCATTATGGGGTATTATGCGTAGAATTTTGAGGACAAAATAATCCAAATAATTTCCACAATTTCATTATGGGGTATTGTGTGTAGAATTTTGAGGACAAAATAATTTCCATATTTTCATTATGGGGTATTATTTGTAACATTTTGAGGACAAAATAATCTACATAAAATTCACAATTTCATTATGGGGTATTATGTGTAGAATTTTGAGGACAAAATAATCCAAATAATTTCCACAATTTCATTATGGGGTATTATGTGTAGAATTTTGAGGACAAAATAATTTCCACAATTTCATTATGGGGTATTATGTGTAGAATTTTGAGGACAAAATAATTAAAATAATTTCCACAATTTCATTATGGGGTATTATGTGTAGAATTTTGAGGACAAAATACTCTAAATAAAATTCACAATTTCATTATGGGGTATTATGTGTAGAATTTTGAGGACAAATAATCAAAATAATTTCATTATGGGGTATTATATGTAGAATTTTGAGGACAAAATAATCAAAATAATTTCCACAATTTCATTATGGGGTATTATGTGTAGAATTTTGAGGACAAAATAATCAAAATAATTTCCACAATTTCATTATGGGGTATTATGTGTAGAATTTTGAGGACAAAATACTCTAAATAAAATTCACAATTTCATTATGGGGTATTGTGTGTAGAATTTTGAGGACAAAATAATCAAAATAATTTCCACAATTTCATTATGGGGTATTATGCGTAAAATTTTGAGGACAAAATAATCAAAATAATTTCCACAATTTCATTATGGGGTATTATGTGTAGAATTTTGAGGACAAAATAATCTAAATAAAATTCACAATTTCATTATGGGGTATTATGCGTAGAATTTTGAGGACAAAATAATCCAAATAATTTCCACAATTTCATTATGGGGTATTGTGTGTAGAATTTTGAGGACAAAATAATTTCCATATTTTCATTATGGGGTATTATTTGTAACATTTTGAGGACAAAATAATCTACATAAAATTCACAATTTCATTATGGGGTATTATGTGTAGAATTTTGAGGACAAAATAATCCAAATAATTTCCACAATTTCATTATGGGGTATTATGTGTATAATTTTGAGGACAAAATAATTTCCACAATTTCATTATGGGGTATTATTTGTAACATTTTGAGGACAAAATAATCTAAATAAAATTCACAATTTCATTATGGGGTATTATGTGTAGAATTTTGAGGACAAAATAATCTAAATAAAATTCACAATTTCATTATGGGGTATTACGTGTAGAATTTTGAGGACAAAATAATTAAAATAATTTCCACAATTTCATTATGGGGTATTATGTGTAGAATTTTGAGGACAAAATACTCTAAATAAAATTCACAATTTCATTATGGGGTATTATGTGTAGAATTTTGAGGACAAAATAATCAAAATAATTTCATTATGGGGTATTGTGTGTAGAATTTTGAGGACAAAATAATCAAAATAATTTCATTATGGGGTATTATGTGTAGAATTTTGAGGACAAAATAATCAAAATAATTTCCACAATTTCATTATGGGGTATTGTGTGTAGAATTTTGAGGACAAAAAATAATTTCTTCCATTTTGAAAAGTGAAGTAACCTGATGCTAAAGCATGAGTCAATAAAGAGGATCAAGTAGTCCACCTGAGACACCAGCAGCTTCAGTCCCTGGGCAGCGGGATGCCGACCACAGTCTGCTGTCCCGTGGTCTGCTGCTGGGCTCGTGAGACCTCCTCCTGGCTGCAGCAGTCCTGCAGGAAGATGGCGGCCAGGTTGCGCAGGCGGGGGCTCTCGCTGAGGGAGAAGCGCAACATGCACTGCACCAGGCCGGCCTGGCTGATCTCCTGGCGCGAGGACGGGGTGACCAGGTTCATGAGGGTGGTGATGGCGGACAGCACGGTCTCCTCCCTGGGACTGGACAGACAGTTTGTGATCAAGGAGACCCCGCCCCCCTGCAGGATGGCGTCACGGCAGTCCGGCTCGGTGCTGAGGTTGCACAGCCCGCCTGCATGAGAAGAGCACACGGGAAGGTAGTTGGACTCCGCAGACGTTCGGGCGGACTCGGGAGATCTCACCCATTCCGAACTCCACAAAGTTGTGGTTGTCCTCTGAGAGCATGTCCAAGAAGAGGTCAGGCACCTGCAGCTGCTTCAGAAAGTCCACGTTCTTTGGATCATACGCAAAGTTGGCCAGATTGGCTAGAACTTGCTCCTTAGCCTCTGGAACAAACATGCACATTGGATCATTTACTTCTTCATAATAATAATAATAATAATAATGGATTAGATTTATATAACACTCTTTTCTAGTGACTCTTTAAACTGAGAAGACATTTGTTCAGTCCACATTCACACATTTATGGTGATAAGATGCATTTAACAATGATAATAATAATAATAATAATAATAACAACAAACACATTGATGGTGGTAAGCTACATTTCACAATAATAATAATAATACTAATAATAATAAACACATTGATGGTGATAAGCTACATTTATTATTATTAATAATAATAATAATAACAAACATTGATTGTGGTAAAAAGTTAAAGTACCAATGATTGTCACACAGCTACATTTCACAATAATAATAATAATAAACACATTGATGGTGATAAGCTACATTTATTATTAATAATAATAATAATAAACACATTAATGGTGATAAGCTACATTTATTAATAATAATAATAATAAACACAATGATGGTGATAAGCTACATTTATTATTATTATTATTAATAATAATAATAATAACAAACATTGATTGTGGTAAAAAGTTAAAGTTAAAGTACCAATGATTGTCACACAGCTACATTTCACAATAATAATAAACACATTGATGGTGATAAGCTACATTTATTATAATAATAATAATAATAATAAACACATTAATGGTGATAAGCTACATTTATTAATAATAATACTAATAAACACATTGATGGTGGTAAGCTACATCTAACAATATTAATAATAATAACACATTGGTGGTGGTAAGATACATTTAACAATAATAATAACACTGATAATAATAATAAACACATTGATGGTGATAAGCTACATTTATTATAATAATAATAAACACATTAATGGTGATAAGCTACATTTATTAATAATAATACTAATAAACACGTTGATGGTGGTAAGCTACATCTAACAATATTAATAATAATAACACATTGGTGGTGGTAAGATACATTTAACAATAATAATAACACTGATAATAATAAACACCTTGATGGTGGTAAGTGAAGTGAAGTGAATTATATTTATATAGCGCTTTTTTTTCAAGCTACATTTAACAATATTAATAATAATAATACATTGATGGTGGATGCATTTTACAATAATAATTAACACCCCCCTCACCATTTTTGCATATATATATATATATATATATATATATATATATATATATATATATATATATATATATATATATATATATATATATATATATATATATATATATATATATATATATATATATATATATATATATATTGTCCTGTCAAGGTTCTCAGGCATATCATATAGTAGATGTAGATGATCATATAGTTGATGTAGATGCCCATATCGGCTGTTCAGATTTACTTTACAAAAGAGAAGTGTAGGATACTTCTCTTGTTGCCTTATTTGTATTTGACTTTATTAAATGTATTTATATTAACATTTGATGCAGCCGGGCCGGAGCAGGAGGGGATAGAAAGAGAGAAAAAGGAAGACAGAGGGGGGAATTGTGGGGACAAGAGGGGGATTAGACAGAGAGACAACAACAACAACAACAGCAAACAACAACAACAGAGCAACATCAGCAAATAGGACATGTACAAATATGATGGTAAAAGTGATAGCAAAGAAGCAGTTAGCGAAATAAATAATAATACAGAAATGACAATGAGCATTATTACACTACAAATGAAGCAATACAAATACCAATAGAAATATCACTATTGATAATGAACAATAACAATAATTGACCTCTATTATCAACAATACAGTTGTTCAAATGCAACAATACATATACGTAATGATAACTAGAGATACAAAAGAATGCAGAAAAATGGAGGGGAAGAAAGAGAAGCAACCTATATTAACCTTGTAGATTGTTATAGTAACAATAGGTTAACAGTGTGCCATGTGTTATACCCACTTTCCCCTAGAGCAACAACATTAATATATGTTTGATGAAACCTGATTATGTGCATGAGTGTATGTATGTATATGTACAGAATGTATATATTGTTTTTCAAATCACCTGGCTACAATATTCGATTTTTTCTCCACCCTAATTAGAACATTGTGAGAGTTAAAGACAGGACGTAAACAAAGTATAGGGAATAAATACTGAATACTATTGATAAAAAGTGATATAAATACTGATCATTTCTCACCGCTGAGCTTCGGAGAAAGGGAAATGTTTAAATAAGCTCAGCTTCTTCCTACTCCTTTTCGTTTACGTTTATTTCGAGCACAAAAATGATACTTTATGTATCTGACATATTTCCACATGTGTTTTGTTCCTCGCTGCAATTTTGTTGAGCTTGTTTGGAACGATTGCAGCATAATAACAATTGCAGCATAATAACAATTGCAGCATAATAACAATTGCAGCATAATAAGCAAACAAATGTTTGGAACAATTGCAGCATAATAAGCAAACAAATGATCGTCGATATCTCACCATCGCTGTCCGTATCCTGGAACTCCGTGACGAGCGTTTGTAAGAACTCAAAGCGGTCAGATTCTTTCTTCCACATGTTGTAAAAATAGTCATTTAAAACACAAAAGTAACATTTACATTTGAACTTTGACTAATTAGCGAGCAGTGAAGCGCTGGAAAGAAATGTCAACAAAACACCTCGACGAGGGTCCGTCGCTAAAATGAGTCCGGCGGTTATGTGGCTTTCTCTTTCCGCTTTAACATTAACGTTATAAAACTTCACAGCGTCCATCAAAAACTGTCTCAGACACACACAAAATGATGATTATTCACAATTAATAATAACTAATGACCAGCAACCAAATGCTATTGTAAAATCTTGTATTATCCCGAGAAGCGGAAGTCGTTGAGGCGACGAGCGGAAGCGGAAGCGGAAGCGCATGTGTGCCACCAGCTAATGGTCACTTGAATGTCATTATTAATATCGTCATATCGTGTTGTGTAAGATTATAATAACCGATTATTTATATCGCATGTAGGTCATTTTTATCGAAACACCGACATGACGAAGCAACGCACGTTTCCTGCGGGGAAGCGCCTCGCCAAGCCACTTTTGTTTGGGACTCTTTTTGTTGGCCTGGCTGCTGCTTTCTTTAACAGGTATGTCGATATCACACATGTATAGTGTAATGTCGATATCACACATGTATAGTGTAATCTCGATATCACACATGTATATTGTAATGTCAATATCACACACGTATATTGTAATGTCGATATCACACGTGTATAGTGTAATGTCGATATCACACATGTATAGTGTAATGTCGATATCACACACGTATATTGTAATGTCGATATCACACGTGTATAGTGTAATGTCGATATCACACATGTATGGTGTAATGTCGATATCACACACGTATATTGTAATGTCGATATCACACGTGTATAGTGTAATGTCGATATCACACATGTATAGTGTAATGTCAATATCACACACGTATATTGTAATGTCGATATCACACGTGTATAGTGTAATGTCGATATCACACATGTATGGTGTAATGTCGATATCACACACGTATATTGTAATGTCGATATCACACGTGTATAGTGTAATGTCGATATCACACATGTATAGTGTAATGTCGATATCACACACGTATATTGTAATGTCGATATCACACGTGTATAGTGTAATGTCGATATCACACATGTATAGTGTAATGTCGATATCACACACGTATATTGTAATGTCGATATCACACGCGTATAGTGTAATGTCGATATCACGCATGTATAGTGTAATGTCGATATCACACATGTATAGTGTAATGTCGATATCACACGTGTATAGTGTAATGTCGATATCACACGTGTATAGTGTAATGTCGATATCACACATGTATAGTGTAATGTTGATATCACACATGTATATTGTGATGTCGATATCACACACGTATATTGTAATGTTGATATCACACATGTATATTGTGATGTCGATATCACACATGTATAGTGTAATGTCGATATCACACATGTATAGTGTAATGTTGATATCACACATGTATATTGTAATCTCGGTATCACACATGTATAGTGTAATGTCGATATCACACATGGTGTAATGTCGATATCACACATGTATAGTGTAATGTTGATATCACACATGTATATTGTAATGTCGATATCAAACACGTATATTGTAATGTCGATATCACACACGTATACTGTAATGTCGATATCACACATGTATACTGTAATGTCGATATCACTCATGTATATTGTAATGTCGATATCACACATGTATATTGTGATGTCGATATCACACAAGTATATTGTAATGTCGATATCACACATGTATAGTGTAATGTCGATATCACACGTGTATAGTGTAATGTCGATATCACACACGTATATTGTAATGTCGATATCACACATGTATAGTGTAATGTTGATATCACACATGTATATTGTGATGTCGATATCACACATGTATATTGTAATGTTGATATCACACATGTATATTGTGATGTCGATATCACACATGTATAGTGTAATGTCGATATCACACATGTATAGTGTAATGTTGATATCACACATGTATATTGTAATCTCGATATCACACATGTATAGTGTAATGTCGATATCACACATGTATAGTGTAATGTTGATATCACACATGTATAGTGTAATGTTGATATCACACATGTATAGTGTAATGTCAATATCACACATGTATATTGTAATGTCGATATCACACATGTATATTGTGATGTCGATATCACACATGTATATTGTAATGTCGATATCACACATGTATATTGTGATGTCGATATCACACATGTATACTGTAATGTCGATATCACACATGTATACTGTAATGTCGATATCACACATGTATATTGTG
>NC_084751.1:8129856-8187356 GCF_033978785.1 Entelurus aequoreus
GCGATACTGATTGGTCTGCTCTCCTTTCGGGGCCGATACTGCTGCGGTACTGATATTTGTACTTTATTTTCACACTTTTATGCTCAAAAACGTTGAATTTTTTAGAAATGCTAAAAAAAAAACACAAAGTAGTGAGTTGCTGTCTTTTGAAGAGCGATGTGGTGATGGATGACTGTACAGGTGGGCGGAGCCTCTTCCTGCCAATCACACCCCCAGCAATTTTCCTAAAGTTTCAATAACGGCGACCAAAAGTCTTGAGTGAGACTTTTTTTTAATTGACACATTTCTTTCAATATTACTCCTGAATAAATATACAAACAAGTGATATTGCACGTGAAAAAATGAAACCAAAGTGCAGGTAAAAGATGTCAAATGTGGTGATTTGGAATGCTAAGGATCAATATGACCATTATAGTGACTCATGTCATGTGACTCAGTTCCGTGGCAGCCAAACTTGACGCCTTTTGTCAAAAAGCAGATCAATATTGATGACAAGGCTCCTTCAGCACGTTGACAAACATGAATAAATAATAAATAACCAGGACACAATTATTCCAACTTATTGCTGAGTGGACAGTTGCCTTGCATATTACTCCAGTGTTGCCGTGGCAGGAGGGGCGGGGCCAGAGCGGCTGGGGGCGTGGTCAGAGAGTCAAACGGCGAGGGGGGCCGTGAGGGTCGCTGCTTCCTGGCTGCAAACAGAAAAGGAGGTGACGACTTGTGTCCGTCCCAGTCAAAGAGACACAAACGTTGTCTTCTCAAGCCGCACAACAAAAAATGGATTAGGAACAAAAAAAAAGATTTGCAAACAAAAAATAATCATTTTTGGAAACTTCAAATCTATTTTTTTTTGTCTGCAAAACTTTTCGTTGTGAGTTTTTGGCCTTTATCTAACCAGGAAGTAGACACACTCACATGCAAATATGAAAAGTCTTGGAAAGATGGAAGTGAAGGGAATTATATTTATATAGCGCTTTTCTCTAGTGACTCAAAGCACTTTTCCATAGTGAAAGGCAATATCTAAGTTGCATTGAAAGCAGTGTGGGTGGCACTAGTTTAGTGTCTTGCCCAAGGACACAACGGCAGAGACTAGGATGGCAGAAGCGGGGATCGAACCTGGATCCTCAAGTTGCTGGCACGGCCGCTCTACCAACCGAGCTATACCGCCCCGAGACATTTTGTAGCATAAAAAGACTTTAAGCACTTTAAGTAACTAACTAAGTAACTAAGTTGAGTCCCAACTGAAAAAAGTTTTGTTTAAAATCTTTTTTGAACCTTTTTGTTGTTTAACATTTTTTTGATTAAGATCTTTTTTGTTAGATATTTATTTATTTCAAACCTTTTTTGGTTCATAATCTTTTGTTTAAAATATTTTTTGTTAAAAAAAAAAAAAAAAAAAAAATTTGTTTAATATTTTTTGTTTGAAATCTTTTTTTTAACCTTTTTTTTGTTGTTGAAAATAATTTTTTTGTTTGATAAATTTTTTGGTATTTATTTCATATCCATATTTTTTGTTGTAATTTATTTATTTTTTTAAACAAAAAATACTTTAAACAAAAGATTATGAACCAAAAAAGGTTTTAAATAAATGAATAAATAAATATCTAACAAAAAAGATCTTAAACAAAAAAATATTTTAAATAATGAAAATCTTTTTTTTTGTTTAAAATCTTTTTTGAACCTTTTTGTTGTTTAAAATATGTTTTTGTTTAAAACCTTTTTTGATTAAGATCTTTTTTGTTAGATATTTATTTAAAACTTTTTTGGTTCATAATCTTTTTTTTAAAATCTTTTTTGTTAAAAAATAAAAAAATAAAAGATTTTGTTTAATATTTTTTGTTGGAAATCTTTTTTAACCTTTTTTTTGTTGAAAAAAAAAATTTTTTTGATTAATTTTTTGGTATTCATTTCATATTCATATTTTTTGTTGCAATTTTTTTTTTTTTTTAACAAAAAATACTTTAAACAAAAGATTATGAACCAAAAAAGTTTTTAAATAAATGAATAAATAAATATCTAACAAAAAAGATCTTAAACAAAAAAAGATTTTAAACAATGAAAATCTTTTTTTTTGTTTAAAATCTTTTTTTTAACCTTTTTGTTGTTTAAAATCTTTTTTTGTTTAAAACCTTTTTTTGATGAAGATCTTTTTTGTTAGATATTTATTTATTCATTTATTTAAAACTTTTTTGGTTCATAATCTTTTGTTTAAAATATTTTTTGTTAAAAAAAAATTACAAAAATTTTGTTTAATATTTTTTGTTTGAAATATTTTTTAACCTTTTTTTTGTTGAAAAAAAAAATTTTTTTTTGGATTAATTTTTTGGTATTTATTTCATATCCATATTTTTTGTTGTAATTTATTTATTTATTTTAACAAAAAATACTTTAAACAAAAGATTATGAGCCAAAAAAGGTTTTAAATAAATGAATAAATAAATAACTAACAAAAAAGATCTAAAACAAAAAAAGATTTTAAATAATGAAAATCTTTTTTTTTGTTTAAAATCTTTTTTGAACCTTTTTGTTGTTTAAATTATGTTTTTGTTTAAAAAACATTTTTGTTCAAGATCTTTTTTGTTAGATATTTATTTATTCATTTATTTAAAACCTTTTTTGGTTCATAATCTTTTGTTTAAAATATTTTTTGTTAAAAAATAAAATAAAAAATTTTTTTGTTTAATATTTTTTGTTTGAAATCTTTTTTAACCTTTTTTTTGTTGAAAATTTTTTTTTTTTTTTGATGAATTTTTTGGTATTTATTTCATATCCATATTTTTTGTTGTAATTTATTAATTTTTTTAAACAAAAAATACTTTAAACAAAAGATTACGAGCCAAAAAAGGTTTTAAATAAATGAATAAATAAATATCTAACAAAAAAGATCTTAAACAAAAAAAGATTTTAAACAATGAAAATCTTTTTTTTGTTTAAAATCTTTTTTTAACCTTTTTGTTGTTTAAAATATGTTTTTGTTTAAAACCTTTTTTTGTTCAAGATCTTTTTTGTTAGATATTTATTTAAAACCTTTTTTGGTTCATAATCTTTTGTTTAAAATCTTTTTTGTTAAAAAATTTAAAAAATATATTTTTTGTTTAATATTTTTTGGTTGAAAACATTTTTTTTTTTTTGGATTAATTTTTTGGTATTTATTTCATATCCATATTTTTTGTTGTAATTTTTTTTTTTTTTTTTTAACAAAAAATGAGCCAAAAAAGGTTTTAAATAAATGAATAAATAAATAACTAACAAAAAAGATCTTAAACAAAAAAAGATTTTAAATAATCAAAATCTTTTGTTTTTGTTTAAAATCTTTTTTGAACCTTTTTGTTGTTTAAAATATGTTTTTGTTTAAAATCTTTTTTTGTTAGATATTTATTTATTCATTAATTTAAAACCTTTTTTGGTTCATAATCTTTTGTTTAAAATCTTTTTTGTAAAAAAAAAAAAAAAAAAAATCTTTTGCTTGAAATCTTTTTTAACCTTTTTTTTTGTTGTTGAAAATAATGTTTTTGTTTAATAAATTTTTTGGTATTTATTTCATATCCATATTTTTTCTTGCAAAGCCATTATTTGTTCAGTTGCATTAAGCGACATTTCTCTCCACACGCCCACAAGATTGAAGTTGCGTCATCATCAACCAACCAAAAAAAACATGATGAAAATAAATTTGTCACTAAAACTTTTTTTTGTACATTTTTATTTGTATTTTTAAAAAAATTTTAAGATTAAAAGTTTGTTTGCAAATCTTTTTTTCATTTGTAAATCTTTTCTTTTGTCGCGAGTTAATGTTTTGTTTGGTTGCATAAAAAGTAGGGATGTTCCGATCAAAGTTTTATAGTGCCGATTCCGATATCAGCCGTCCATGAGTGAGATCGGCCGATACAGATACCGATCACATGTATTAACTGTCAAATTGTTGAATGTAACAACATCAACACATGATTCAACTCGCTCCTTTTTTCTTTTATGACATACAATTGTTTGATCAAAACAAAGTCAATAGTACTCAATTACAAAACAAAAACTACTATATTTTCAATCCTTTGCTTTTTGCCCTCAAAGTTCTCCTGTGTCCAAGGGATTATTCCTAAAAAGACAAAAAAGTGTCTCTCTCTCTCTCTCTACGCCCACAAAGTTGAAGAAAGTAATTTAACCCAAACTATTGTTTGCAAATATATATATTTTTTAATCAAAAACCCTTTTTTGCAAAGACATTTTTGTTTGTTAGCTGTAGTTTTAATTCAGAGTTGTTGACATGAGAACACGAGTGATGTTTTCTCATGGACGTGCTGGGAAAAGACTTGCTGACTCGTCATGACGTCATCATGACATCATCATATTTGAGGGGGGAAAAAAGGACTCACGTCTTGTCCAAGTAGATGTGGAGAGCGCCGGTGTTGGCGTTGAGCACGTTGTCGTTGTCCAGAGCGCAGGTCTTCCTGGTCTTCTGCTCCTTGGCCTGGGTCCTGCACGCCGCCAGCTTGGACTCCAGGACCTGCGGAGAGAGGACCAGGACCAGGACGAGGACCACGATGAGGGCGGGGCAGGTCATCAGGAGTCCAAAGAAACTCACCCCGACTTTCCTGAGCAGATCGCTGACGATGTTGAGCGCTGACATTCGAGCGGAGGGAGTCAGCGGAGAGTTGCTGCCGTAGACCGAGGGCACACCTGTGCAGGTGTGAGAAGGAGCGCCACCAGTTTCATGATCAATCAAATAACGCATGAAGACCACAGAAAAGATATCTCTGACAAAAATGCAAACTTTGTGTAGATATCTTGACAAATATGAGATAGTAACGAAGGTGAGGCAGCAGCTCACACATTCTCATACTTTCTGTAACATCCAGGAAGAAATCATCTTGAAAAATGTAAAAATAGTTTTCATTGAAATGTTGACAATATTTCATAAACCTTACAAAGTATTAAATCCATCAAGTGTTATAAAAGTGTATAAAATGGAGTAGATGAGTTATTGTGATGTCCACAAATGTCATATTTTGACCTTTTTTCCCAGGAGATGTTTACAAATAAAGTGTTGATGTTCCTCTTAGACACACGGAATAAAAGTGACTATACTAAATATAATATATATTTAATATACAGATATATAAATATACATATTATAACAGGATAATATACAGATATATAAATATCTGACTACTAATAATGAATATTGATTACTGACTACTAATAATCACTATCAATATATGACTACTAATAATCAATATTGATATCCGACTACTATAATCAATTTTGATGTCTGACTATTAATAATGAATATTGGTATCCGACTATTAATAATCAATATCGGTATCTGACTACTAATAATCAACATCGATATCTGACTACTAATAATCAATATTGATATCTGACTACTAATATTCAATATCAATATCTGACTACTAATAATCAATGTCGATATCTGACTACTAATAATGAATATCGGTACCTGACTACTAATAATCAACATTGATATCTGACTACTAATAATGAATATCGATATCTGACTACTAATAATCAATATCGATATCTGACTACTAATAATGACTATTGATATCTGACTACTAATAATGAATATTAGTATCTGACTACTAATAATCAACATTGATATATGACTACTAATAATCAATATCAATATCTGACTACTAATAATGACTATTGATATCTAACTACTAATAATGACTATTGATATCTGACTACTAATAATGAATATTGATATCTGACCACTAATAATAAATATCGATATCTGACTACTATTAATGAATATTGATATCTGACTACTAATAATGAATATTGATATCTGACTACGAATAATGAATATTGATATCTGACTACGAATAATGAATATTGATATCTGACTACTAATAATCAATGTCGATATCTGACTACTAATAATGAATATCGGTATCTGACTACTAATAATCAACCTTGGTATCTGACTACTAATAATGAATATTGGTATTCGACTACTAATAATCAATATCGGTGTCTGACTACTAATAATCAACATCGATATCTGACTACTAATAATCAATATTGATATCTGACTACTAATAATCAATATTGATATCTGACTACTAATAATCAATATCGATATCTGACTACTAATAATGACTATTGATATCTGACTACTAATAATGAATATTGATATCCGACCACTAATAATAAATATCGATATCTGACTACTAATAATCAATATTGATATCTGACTACTAATAATCAATATTGATATCTGACTACTAATAATCAATATCGATATCTGACTACTAATAATGACTATTGATATCTGACTACTAATAATGAATATTGATATCTGACCACTAATAATAAATATCGATATCTGACTACTAATAATGAATATTGATATCTGACAACTAATAATGAATATCGGTATCTGACTACTAATATTCAACATTGATATCTGACTACTAATAATCAATGTCGATATCTGACTACTAATAATGAATATCGGTATCTGACAACTAATAATCAACATTGATATCTGACTACTAATAATGAATATCGATATCTGACTACTAATAATGACTATTGATATCTGACTACTAATAATGAATATTGTCATCTGACCACTAATAATAAATATCGATATCTGACTACTAATAATGAATATTGATATCTGACTACTAATAATGAATATTGATATCTGACTACTAATAATCAATATCGATATCTGACTACTAATAATGACTATTGACATCTGACTACTAATAATGAATATTGATATCTGACCACTAATAATAAATATCGATATCTGACTACTTATAATCAATATTGATATCTGACTACTAATAATGAATATTGATATCTGACTACTAATAATCAATATCGATATCTGACTACTAATAATGACTATTGATATCTGACTACTAATAATGAATATTGATATCTGACTACTAATAATCAATATCGATATCTGACTACTAATAATGACTATTGATATCTGACTACTAATAATCAATATCGATATCTGACTACTAATAATGACTATTGATATCTGACTACTAATAATGAATATTGATATCTGACTACTAATAATGAATATCGATATCTGACTACTAATAATGACTATCGATATCTGACTACTAATAATCAATATGGATATCTGACTACTAATAATCAATATCGATATCTGACAACTAATAATGAATATTGATATCTGACTACTAATAATCAATATCGATATCTGACTACTAATAATGAATATTGATATCTGACTACTAATAATCAATATCGATATCTGACTACTAATAATGAATATTGATATCTGACTACTAATAATCAATATCTGACCACTAATAATCAATATCGATGTCTGACTACTAATAATGAATATTGATATCTGACTACTAATAATCAATATCGATATCTGACTACTAATAATGAATATTGATATCTGACTACTAATAATCAATATTGATATCTGACTACTAATAATCAATATCTGACCACTAATAATCAATATCGATGTCTGACTACTAATAATGAATATTGATATCTGACTACTTATAATGGGTGCTGTATCGCCCTGAAACAAACCGTATGTGTACTTGCTAGGGTTCCTCTGATTGGTTAGGAGCTGTGTGCCAACACGTTAGTGGTCACTGACCTGTGTGCCAACACGTTAGTGGTCACTGACCTGTGTGCCAACACGTTAGTGGTCACTGACCTGTGTGCCAACACGTTAGGGGTCACTGACCTGTGGCGTTGGTGAGGAAGGCGTGGTGGACACCTGTGGTCAGCGTCGCCTGCGGGGTGGAGTCGGCTCCCGTGGGCGAGCTGGGGGAGGACGTCCTGCCGCCGTCTGTCTGCCTCTCACGCACCGACAACTCCTGACGCAGATCTAAGAAAAAAACCAAAGACGTTTATTTCCTGTCAGGGTTTATTATTGACTTCCTGTCAGGGTTTATTATTGACTTCCTGTCAGGGTTTATTATTGACTTCCTGTCAGGGTTTATTATTGACTTCCTGTCAGGGTTTATTATTGACTTCCTGTCAGGGTTTATTATTGACTTCCTGTCAGGGTTTATTATTGACTTCCTCTCAGGGTTTATTATTGACTTCCTGTCAGGGTTTATTATTGACTTCCTGTCAGGGTTTATTATTGACTTCCTGTCAGGGTTTATTATTGACTTCCTGTCAGGGTTTATTATTGACTTCCTGTCAGGGTTTATTATTGACTTCCTGTCAGGGTTTATTATTGACTTCCTGTCAGGGTTTATTATTGACTTCCTCTCAGGGTTTATTATTGACTTCCTGTCAGGGTTTATTATTGACTTCCTGTCAGGGTTTATTATTGACTTCCTGTCAGGGTTTATTATTGACTTCCTCTCAGGGTTTATTATTGACTTCCTGTCAGGGTTTATTATTGACTTCCTGTCAGGCGTCACCTCTGGCTTCGTCTTTGAGTCGCTGCACGGACTCCAGCAGCGAGTCCTTCTCGTCCAGCTCGCCCTCCAGGAAGGCGTTCCTCTCGATGGCCTGGTTGAGCCTCTGCTCGAAGTTGTCCAGGGACACGATGGTGGCTCTGAGGGTTCCGGAACACAGCAGGTTTAGAAGAGAAGGAGGAGAAGGTTCCGTGGGCCACCACCCACCTCTTGGCGCGCTCCAGGTCGTCGTTGGACTGCTCCAGTTCTCGCACGTACTTGTGGAGCTGCTCCTTGATGCTGCGTGTCTGCAGCACGTCGTCCTCCAGCAGGGAGATCTGCTGGTGGCTCTGACACTTCTGATGCTGCAGCCTCTCCTGGGAGGGACAACAAGACTTTGGACCATCACAACCCCCTTTGCCCTTCTTCAAGTCTCCCAGGCTGCATCAGCGCCGACAAACCACCTGACTCAACTAATCAAAACAATGACTAAAACATTGACCCAATCAACTGCAATGCAGGCTGTATAATAATGAATCAAAATCAATGTTATGATTTATTGACATATTCAAGACTCCAAGGACGTCACATCAAATATTACACTAAGAAATATATTGTGGGGAAAATATGTTCTGCGTTTTGCATAAAAACGTTTGTTTGATGACAAAACAGCCCAAAAAATATATATAAAAAATAAAAATCGACAAATTGATAAGTGTCAAAATAAAAAAAATAAAAAAACTTATTTTTTAGAACTTTTATGAGTGGGACTCTATTTGATTCGTAAGAATATTAGCGGGATTAAAAAAAAAAAAGAGTCAAAAAATAATAATGAATCAAAATCAATGTTATGAATTATTGACCTAATTAAGACTCCAATTACTTCACATCAAATATTACACTTTGAAATTATTTTGGGGAAAATGTTTTGTGTGTTTTTCATTAAAAGAAAATATCTTCAGCGTTTTGCATAAAAACATTTGTTTAATGACAAAACAGCCAAAAAGAAAGAAAAAAAGATAATCGACAAATTGATCTAAAGTTGATCCAGGAGAAATTTAAGTGTTAAAATAAAAGAATAAAAAACGTATTTTTTAGAACTTCTATTCGTAAGAATTTTAGCGGGATTAAAAAAAAAGAGTCAAAAAATAATAATGGATCAAAATCAATGTTATGAATTATTGACCTAATTAAGACTCCAATGACTTCACATCAAATATTACACTTTGAAATTATTGTGGGGAAAATATTTTGTGTGTTTTCCATTAAAAGAAAATATGTTCTGCATTTTGCATAAAATCATTTGTTTTATGACAAAACGGCCAAAAAAATACATTAAAAAAAAAAAGATAATCGACAAATTGACCTGAAGTTGATCTTGGAGAGATTTAAGTGTCAAAATAAAAAAAATAAAAAACTTATTTTTTAGAACTTCTATGAGTGGGACTCTATTGGATTCGTAAGAATTTTAGCGGGATTAAAAAAAAAACGAGTCAAAAAATAATAATGAATCAAAACCAATGAATTATTGACCTAATTAAGACTCTAATGACTTCACATCAAATATTATACTTTGAAATTATTTTGGGGAAAATATTTTGTGTGTTTTCCATAAAAAGAAAATATGTTCTGCATTTTGCATAAAAACATTTGTTTTATGACAAAACAGCCAAAAAAAAAAAAAAAGATAATCGACAAATTGATCTAAAGTTGATCTTGGAGAAATGTAAGTGTTAAAATAAAAGAATAAAAAACTTATTTTTTACAACTTCTATTCGTAAGAATTTTAGCGGGATTAAAAAAAAAAGAGTCAAAAAATAATAATGAATCAAAATCAATGTTATGAATTATTGACCTAATTAAGACTCTAATGACTTCACATCAAATATTACACTTTGAAATTATTGTGGGGAAAATATTTTGTGTGTTTTTCATTAAAAGAAAATATGTTCGGCGTTTTGCATAAAAACATTTGTTTTATGACAAAACAGCCAAAAAAAATTAAAAAAGATAATCGACAAATTGATCTAAAGTTGATCCAGGAGAAATTTAAGTGTTAAAATAAAAGAATTAAAAACTTATTTTTTACAACTTCTATGAGTGGGACTCTATTGGATTCGTAAGAATTTTAGCGGGATTAAAAAAAAAAAAAGAGTCAAAAAATAATAATGAATCAAAATCAATGTTATGAATTATTGACGGCCAAAAAAATACATTAAAAAAAAAAGATAATCGACAAATTGACCTGAACTTGATCTTGGAGAAATTTAAGTGTCTAAATTAAAAAAAAAAAAAAAACTTATCTTTTAAAACGTTTATGAGAGGCACTCTATTGGATTCGTAAGAATTTTAGCGGGATTAGAAAAAAAGAGTCAAATAATAATAATGAATCAAAATTAGAGATGTCCGATAATATCGGCCTGCCGATATTATCGGCCGATGTATGCGTTAAAATGTAATATCGAAAATTATCGGTATCGTTTTTTTTATTATCGGTATCGTTTTTTTTTTTTTGTTTGTTTTTGTTTTTTTAATTAAATCAACATAAAAAACACAAGATACACTTACAATTGGTGCACCAACCCAAAAAACCTCCCTCCCCCATTTACACTCATTCACACAAAAGGGTTGTTTCTTTCTGTTATTAATATTCTGCTTCCTACATTATATATCAATATATATCAATACAGTCTGCAAGGGATACAGTCCGTAAGCACACATGATTGTGCGTGCTGCTGCTCCACTAATAGTACTAACCTTTAACACTTCATTTTATTAATTTTCATTCATTACTAGTTTCTATGTAACCGTTTTTATATTGTTGTACTTTCTTTTTTATTCAAGAAAATGTTTTTAATTTATTTATCTTATTTTATTTGATAAATTTTTTTAAAAAGTACCTTATCTTCACCATACATGGTTGTCCAAATTAGGCATAATAATGTGTTAATTCCACGACTGCATATATCGGTTGATATCGGTATCAGTAATTAAAGAGTTGGACAATATCGGAATATCGGATATCGGCAAAAAGCCATTATCGGACATCCCTAATCAAAATCAATGTTCTGAATTATTGACCTAATTAAGACTCCAATGACTTCACATCAAATATTACACTTTGAAATTATTGTTGGGAAAATATTTTGTGTGTTTTCCATTAAAAGAAAATATGTTGTGTGTTTAACATAAAATAATTTGTTTTATGACAAAACAGCCGGAAAAAAACCGCATAATCGATGAATATATCTGAAGTTGTTCTAGTAGAGAGTTAAGTGTAAAAAGTCATTTCAAAGAAATGTATTTTTAACACATTTAAGAGTGGGACTATTGGATCCGTAAGAATTTTAGCGGGATAAAAAAAATAAAATAATAATAATAATAATGACTCAACAATGTTATAAATTATTGACATATTTAAGACTCCAATTACTTCACATCAAATATTACAATTTGAAATATTTTTTCTGAGAAATATTTTGTGTGTTTTCCATAAAAACGTTAGTTTTATGACAAAAAGGGCACAAAAAAAAAGAATAAAGAAACCTTATAATCAACGAATTAATCTAAAGTTGATCTAGTAGAATAAAGTGTTGAAAGTACAAAAAAAGGTATGACTTATTTTTAACACAAAATAAATATGACTAAAATTAAACCGATTCAGACGAGTCAGACATGACTAAAATACATGTTAGTGACGAGCGTATGACTCAAAGTAAGCGCTCACCTTGAGTGAGTCCACCTCGCTCCTCAGCCGCTGGTTGTCTGAGATGAGGTCCTTCAGGCGGCGCTCGGCCTGCCCCAGCTGAGCTTCCAGCTCGGCCTCCAGCTCCCGGCTGCCCTCCTGGAACTCCAGCAGCTCCTCGCGAGCCTCCTGGCAGCTGCGGGCGGGGCAACAAGGAGAGATACGAGGCGTTAGTTACGTAAGAAGCTCTAAAAACGGAGACTCGCCGTAAGCCTCTTTCTTTCTTTCTTTCTTGCCAGAAACCCAAAGAAAGTCTCTTTCCTTCTGGGATGGGGAAATAAACACGGAAATAAAAGGAGGACAACAGTCACGCACCTTGTCTTGTACTTCAGGTACAGAGCTTTCCAGAAGTGGATTTCCTCGTCCTTGGAGGAGAACTTAGGTATCTTATCTGTTTCCATGGCAACCGCATCTACCAGGAAGGAAGTGATTATGATTTATTTACAATGCCAGAATATGATGAGGCTGTTATGATGAGATCACAGATGACTTTTTGCAGAATTCACATCAATCAGCATCACATTTATACTTATACATGTAATTATATTATTGTTATTATTATAATATCACTGCCATGTTCGTGGTATCGATCCAAATGGAAAATGATCATAAACAACATTAACTAACCAAATAGTAACAGCATAATAGCCGTGAATGTGTAATATTATTAGGTCATACGATCTCCGAGCGGTCCCTGAAGTATACACAAACAGGAAATCCCTCGTCCTTTGGGCCAATCATACCCGTGTATACTTCAGGGACCGCTCGGAGATCGTAATACCACGGAATATTACACGTTCACGGCTATTGTGCTGTTACTATTTGGTTATTACAAATGTAAGTCAAATAGTGAAACCACAGCAGGATTATTACATTATTGTACAGTATTAATAAATATGGAGCAGCGGGATTAGCCACGCTCTGTCAAACATCGCGAGAATAAACTCAACGAGTCAACGACGAATCGCTTCACAATTAATTGTTCGCTGCTTTGAATATGAAACAAAAGCAGAGAGAGAGAAAAAAGAAGGTTAAAACATTACCTGCCGGACATCCCTGGTGAAGATAGATGACACCTTTTATTATCGCCGAGATCCCTGTGGAGAAGCTTCTTCTTCCTCGCCGCCCTGACGTGACGCGACGCTGCTCAGAGCTCAGCGCACCGGCGCCCCCTGCTGGTCGTCGCCTGTAACATGCAGGAAATAGTCAACTCCGTGTTGTTTTTGCTTGGATAAAACATGTCGACGTGACATTTCAACGCACCTGAGACACTCACGTGTAATTATAAAATATTTAGCAAAGTATTTAGCATCAATTTCCGTTGAGGTTACACGACGTACGGAACGTATTTTTAATATAACGTACCTCGTGACGTCACGTGTTGCCAGGCAAAAGGTCGCTCAAGCAAGTGAAACTGCCAACGTCGCTCATTCAGGAGCGAAAGAGGAAATGATGACGCTGGACGGAAGTGGATATATTTGTTGTTTTTATTGTTGACTTTCTACTTCCTGCTCTGAATCCTGGTCCTTCAAGGTTGCTTATCCGTTCCCATGGCAACCACTTCTGAGCATGAATGAATAGTAGTTGAGAGAAATGGCACATTTGACATTCTTCTTGCTGTTTACTCAACTTTAAGCAACAACAAAAAAACACCAGAATGAAAGTCCTATAAAAAACAAAACATTTTTAATAGTTTTTGCAACATTCTGATGACTTTTTTTTCCTCACACATTTTCGGGACAAGATGATCACGTTCTTTTTTTTTTTTTTTAAAAGTCCAAACTTTGAACAGCATCAACACAGTTTGTCACAAACATTTTAGGGCCTCGTCAGACTTTTTAACATCCGGCAGCACATTAAAGACACTTTGTGCGCAAAATAATTGATTTTGTTACGCAGCAAAGTTGCGACATTGAAAAGCATGCTGCACACTTCCACACACACTTGTACCAACACTCTCTTTTACGCAACAACACACATGCACACACACACACACACACACACACACACACCTGCATTTTACATTCCTAATCAGGTAGAAAAACTGCAATGAGCTTTTTTAATGTCATTGTTTGACTTTCTCACAGCAACACAACATGATTGATTTTTGATCATCAGACTTTCCCAGCAGGCACGAGACATTGACACAACGTTGATTACACGTACTTGTCCTTTAAATAGGACTTTGAAGCAACTTAGCAAAATAGTTGTATTTGTCAATTCAGACGTTGATGTCCAACGTTTGGATCCACGTTGTTGGGAAATGACCACATTTCAATGTCAAAATCAACGTCAGAAACCGACATTGATTAAACGTCGTCAAAAAGCATGTTGTTTCAACGTTGTATTTGTGTTGTAAAATATTAGTTCTAAAATGACCAAATTTCAACGGTCAAATCAACATCAGAACCCAACATTGAATAAACGTCGTCAAAAAGCATGTTGTTTCAACGTTGTATTTGTGTTGTAGAATATTGTTGGGAAATGACCAAATTTCAATGGTCAAATCAACATCAGAACCCAACATTGATTAACCGTAGCCAAAAAGCATGTTGTTTCAACGTTGTATTTGTGTTGTAGAATATTGGCTGGGAAATTACCAAAATTAAACGGTCAAATCAACAATGGTCAAATGAACGTCAGAACCCAACATTGATTAACCGTCGCCAAAAAGCATGTTGTTTCAACGTTGTATTTGTGTTGTAGAATATTGGTTGTAAAATTACCAAATTTCAATGGTCAAATCAACGTCAGAACCCAACATTGATTAAATGTTGTCAAAAAGCATGTTGTTTCAACGTTGTATTTGTGTTGAATATTGGTTGTAAAATGACCAAATTTCAATGGTCAAATCAACGTCAGAACCCAACATTGATTAAACGTTGTCAAAAAGCATGTTGTTTCAACGTTGTATTTGTGTTGTAGAATATTGGTTGTAAAATGACCACATTTCAATGGTCAAATCAACATCAGAACTCAACATTGATTAAACATCGTCAAAAAGCATGTTGTTTCAACACGGTATTTGAGTTGTTAAATAACCAAATTTCTAATGGTCAAATCAACGTCAGAACCCAACATTGATTAACCGTAGCCAAAAAGCATGTTGTTTCAACGTTGTATTTGTGTTGTAGAATATTGGTTGGAAAATGACCACATTTCAATGGTCAAATCAACAACGGTCAAATGAACGTCAGAACCCAACATTGATTAAACGTTGTCAAAAAGCATGTTGTTTCAATGTTGTATTTGTGTTGTAGAATATTGGTTGGAAAATGACCAAATTTCAATGGTCAAATCAACATCAGAACCCAACATTGATTCAACGTTGTCAAAAAGCATGTTGTTTCAACGTTGTATTTGAGTTGTAAAATGACCAAACTTCAATAGTCAAATCAACGTCAGAACCCAACATTGATTGAACGTTGTCAAAAAGCATGTTGTTTCAACGTTGTATTTGTGTTGTAGAATATTGGTTGGGAAATGACCAAATTTCAATAGTCAAATCAACATCAGAACCCAACATTGAATAAACGTAGTCAAAAAGCATGTTGTTTCAACGTTGTATTTGAGTTGTAAAATGACCAAACTTCAATAGTCAAATCAACGTCAGAACCCAACATTGATTGAACGTTGTCAAAAAGCATGTTGTGTCAACGTTGTATTTGAGTTGTAGAATATTGGTTGTAAAATGACCGAATTTAAATGGTCAAATCAACGTCAGAACCCAACATTGAATAAACGTCATCAAAAAGCATGTTGTTTCAACGTTGTATTTGAGTTGTAAAATGACCAAATTTAAATGGTCAAATCAACATCAGAACCCAACGTTGATTAAACGTCGTCAAAAAGCATGTTGCTTAAACACGGTATTTGAGTTGTAGAATGACGAAACTTCAATAGTCGAATCAACGTCAGAACCCAACATTGATTAAACATTGTCAAAAAGCATGTTGTTTCAATGTTGTATTTGTGTTGTAGAATATTGGTTGGAAAATGACCACATTTCAATGGTCAAATCAACATCAGAACCCAACATTGATTAAACGTAGTCAAAAAGCATGTTGTTTCAACGTTGTATTTGAGTTGTAAAATGACCAAACTTCAATAGTCAAATCAACATCAGAACCCAACATTGATTAAACGTTGTCAAAAAGCATGTTGTTTCAACACGGTATTTGAGTTGTAAAATTACGAAACTTCAATAGTCAAATCAACGTCAGAACCCAACATTGATTAACCGTTGCCAAAAAGCATGTTGTTTCAACGTTGTATTTGTGTTGAATATTGGTTGTAAAATGACCAAATTTCTAAAGGTCAAATCAACATCAAAACCCAAAATTGATTAAACGTCGTCAAAAAGCATGTTGTTTCAACGTTGTAAAACATTAGGACCTCATTCAACAAGTTGTGGACGTTGTTTCGTGCCCGCCGGGTTCTGCAGTTTTGTCTGATCAAACCCAGGAAAGTTGGTGACTATTATTTCTGAGAAAAAGAAGACAAGTGCGACTCTTTGAAGAATAATTGCTAAGTTGTATTGTCCAGGATGCAGCTTCTGTTCATAATGATGTATTCATTATGAACATTATGTCTTTTTTTCAAAATAAATTACAAGATTAGAATGGGAGGCTAAATGTGTCAAAATAAAAGTTGTCATGTGTTTAGTCAGCTAGTATTCCTCTACACCTACATGTACATATATATATATATTTATATATCCTGTATGTACACTACGTATTTATACGTCGTTTGCATGTGACAAGGAAGGAAAGTCCGGTCCCACGTCTGAAATCTTGCGAGTAAAAAGCCTTCAGAAATATATCTCGTATAAATACTCTGCTCAAAATAAACAGTATGCTTGCACGGCGTCATCGGTGTGGACAAAAATAGCAACATTTCCAGGCCACTTCTTGACCATGAAAACATGTTTCCATGCCCGCAGGCAGCGTGGCCTTCCTCGCACACACACACACACACACACACACACTCACACACACACACACACACACTTGAGGCTGATGACTTTCTGTCGGTTGATGCGCATCATCATCATTAGTGACACAGTTCCTCTCATCTCCACCAGGGGGAGCCACAGTAAACTCACTACACTTGTGAACGTTTCCTTCTGACTCGATTAGAATGAAAGCAGAATTTTATTTGGAGTTCTCAACTCCACTACAATAGTTTTCACTTTTTCCTTTATGAAAAACGATTTTTATACTTCTTATCTAATCAAACTTGAATTGAATTCAGGTTTTGTACAAAAAATCAAATAAAAAAAATCATGAGAAATTAGTGCAAAATAAATTTAACGTCATTAAAACAATAAATTGCAAACTATGGAGGTTAATTTGAGTCTTTAATACGAAAGCTCTTTTTGATTCTGAATTTATGAAACATATTTTTGTTGCGTTTGAATTTTACCTCAAATTATGCTGACAATTTCATTTGTGAGCAAAATGCGTGTTTAAAAATGTAGTTAAAATACAGCCTTGTAGAATTTTGTAAATATGTGGGGGGAAAAATGTGTATACAAATTTAATTTTTTTCACACTGAATTTTTAAACGGATATTTTCATACTGAATTTTTATACATTTTTTACACACTGGATTTCTATATTGTGATTTTTTTTACACTGAAATTTTAAACGCTGATATTTCCAAAGTGAATTTTTACACACTAAATTTTATATACTTATTTTTTACACTGAATTTTTATACACAGATATTTTCATACTAAATTTCTTTATACTGATTTTTTTAAACAGATATTTTTATACATTTTTTACACACTGGATTTCTTTTTTTTTTTTTACACTGAAATTTCAAACACTGATATGACCAAATTGAATTTTTACACACTGAATTTTATATGCTTATTTTTTACACTGAATTTTTATACACAGATATTTTCATAGTGAATTTTTACACACTGAATTTTTATATATCGATTCCCTGCGACCCCAAAAGGGACAAGCAGAAGAAAATGGATGGATTTTTTTTACACTGAATTTTTATACACAGATATTTTAATACAGAATTTTTACACATAGTTTTTATATACTGATTTTTTTTAGACACTGAATTTGAGATACTTGTTTTTACACGGATATTTTCATAGTCAATCTTTACACATTGAATTTTTATATATTGATTTTTTACACTGAATTTTTATGCACAGATATTTTAATACAGAATGTTAATACTGAATTTTTATATACTAATTTTTTTACAATGAATTTTTAAACGAAGATTTTGCTCACAAATTTGTATTCCAAGAAATTGTAAGTGTAATTTGATGTTAAAAAAACCCACTGATATTTCCAAAGGGAATTTTTACACACCGAATTATTATATACTTATTTTTTTAAACAGATTTTTTTATACACTGATATTTTAATACTTAATTTTTACACACTGAATTTTTATATACTCATTTTTTTACACTAAAATCCAATATAAAAGAGCTATTGTAATGAAGACACAAACGAAGCTCCAACAAGACTTCCTGACAGTAGTGAGCAGGTTGGAACTGACCACCACCTACCAGGGGTAAGCGTTTGTGGCCATCTTTGTTTAACCTTTGACCTATTGAGGGGGTGTTGGTGCACAGCAGCCTGCAGCTGTGTCGTCAGGTCGTCAACACGCACAACTTTGACATTTTCTAGCCGGTTGTTTGTTCCTATTTGGAGTGTTTGATAAAAAAACATGTTCTGATCTTTGATTGGAATGCAAATACATTAAAGACATTAATAAGACGCACTAAAGCAGGGGTGTCCAAAGTGTGGCCAGGGGGCCATTTGTGGCACATTCTAAAAATACTACTAAAAACAAGATGAAAAAGTGGAATAAAAGAAGCAAACAGGTGAAATGCAACAAGAAAAAGTTGACTCTAATAACACAAATCTGACATGTTATTTTGATCCAAAACTGTCATTGCTCCAAAAATAATACTGAATTAAAATCACTGTTATGAAGTATTGACATATTTAAGGCTCCAATTACTTCACATCAAATATTACACTTTGAAATGTTTTTTGGGAAAAATATTGCATTTTTTTTTCTTTGCGTTTGCCATTTAAATGACTAAAAGGGCATAAAAGAAACAAAAAAAAAACACGGAAAAAAAACAAAAAAAAGTATAATTGACGGATACTTCTGAAGTCCATCTACAGATGTCACGTAGGGATGTCCGATAATGGCTTTTTGCCGATATCCGATATTCCGATATTGTCCAACTCTTTAATTACCGATACCGATATCAACCGATATATGCAGTCGTGGAATTAACACATTATTATGCCTAATTTGGACAACCAGGTATGGTGAAGATAAGGTACTTTTTTAAAAAATTAGTAAAATAAGATAAATAAATTAAAAACATTTTCTTGAACAAAAAAGAAAGTACAACAATATAAAAACAGTTACATAGAAACTAGTAATGAATGAAAATGAGTAAAATTAACTGTTAAAGGTTAGTACTATTAGTGGAGCAGCAGCACGCACAATCATGTGTGCTTACGGACTGTATCCCTTGCAGACTGTATTGATATATATTGATATATAATGTAGGAAGCAGAACATTAATAACAGAAAGAAACAACCCTTTTGTGTGAATGAGTGTAAATGGGGGAGGGAGGTTTTTTGGGTTGGTGCACTAATTGTAAGTGTATCTTGTGTTTTTTATGTTGATTTAATTAAAAAAACAAACAAAAACAAAAAAACGATACCGATAAAAAAAACAACCGATACCGATAATTTCCGATATTACATTTTAACGCATATATCGGCCGGCCGATATTATCGGACATCTCTAGATATAAGTGTTGACCGTTTAAAAAAATACCTTAATTTTTAACACTTTTATGAGTGGGACACTTTTGGATCCCCAAGAGTTTTAATGGGATTTTTTTTTTTAAACTGTCATTGCTCAAAACTAATAATGAATTAAAAATCAATATTATGAATTATTGACATATTGAAGGCTTCAATTACTTCACATCAAATATTACACTTTGAAATTATTGTGAGGGAAATATTTGGTGTGTTTTCCATACAAAGAAAATATGTTCTGCATTTTGCATAAAAACATTTGTTTTATGACAAAACGGCCAAAAAATAACAATTATTTTTTTTAAATTATCGACAAATTGATCTGAAGTTGATCTAGGACAGGGGTCGGCAACCCAAAATGTTGAAAGAGCCATATTGGACCAAAAATACAAAAACAAATCTGTCTGGAGCCGCAAAAAATTAAAAGCCATATTGTGTCATGAGTTATGAATTGAATTAAGATGACTTAAAGGAAACTAAATGAGCTCAAATATAGCTACAAATGAGGCATAATGCTGCAATATGTACATATAGCTAGCCTAAATAGCATGTTAGCATCGATTAGCTTGCAGTCATGCAGTGACCAAATATGTCTGATTAGCACTCCACACAAGTCAATAACATCAACAAAACTCACCTTTGTGCACTCACGCACAACGTTAAAAGTTTGGTGGACAAAATGAGACAGAAAAAGAAGTGGCATAAAACACGTCCTAGAAAGTCGGAGAACGTTATATTTGTAAACAAACTACGGTGAGTTCAAGGACCGCCAAAATTAGTAGGACAAAACGGCGCTCGCCAAATACTCAAATCAGTGAAGCATGTTTAATACAAATAGTGTGCTTTATAACAATTAGGGAGGTTTGCGTCATGTTTGTCCTCCTACGGAAACCATATTAAAAATAAAAAATAAAAATTTTTTCCTCATCTTTTTCCATTTTTCATACATTTTAAAAAAAGCTCCAGGGAGCCACTAGGGCGGCGCTAAAGAGCCGCGGGTTGCCGACCCCTGCTCTAGGAGAAGCTTAAGTGTTAAAATAAAAAACCTGACCCTGATTTTTTTTGCAAATGTTGTTTTTCTGCCATTAAAAAACAGGGTTTTGACAATTAAGGCATACAATATATATATATATATATATATATATATATATATATATATATATATATATATATATATATACAAATAAATAAATAAATAAAAAAAAATATATATATATATATATATTTATATATGTATATATGGATATATATTCATATTGTATATATATTGTATATTTTTAAAAATAAACATAGAAATGGCCCCCGCATGTTTTCATTATTGAGTGTGTGAAAAAGTTTGGACACCCTGCACTAAATACTTAAGACTTTTTGTAACTTCACCTTAATATCCTCAACACACACACACACACACACACACACACACACACACACACGCGCGCGCGCACACACACGTCCAAGCAGAGTACTTCCTGTGTAGGCGGCGACGCAAGTGGGCGGAGTAAGGCAAAGAAAAGGTCAAAGGTGAGACACAGATGGCCGCTCCTCTCAGCGCAGGCGGGGTCAAAGGTTAAAACTAAAGGTGACTGTCCTATCACAGCACCGTGCTCTCTGACTCCTCCCCCTCTGACTCGCCGGCTCTGCAGTAGGTCCGGTCCATCAGCGCCACCGAGTGGCGGAGGTGGGACACGCGGGCCAAGTCCAGGAGGGCGTCCAGGTCCATGTTGATGACGGGCATGTCCAGGCTGCACAGCCAACCTGCGGGCGACACAACAACCACTCAGGGGGGGGGGGGAAGACTCCGCCCAGGGGGCGTGGCCATGCGCACACAGACACGAGGGGAGGATGTGATGTCACATGACTACCCGGAAAGGAGGCGGGGGGATTTGGGGAGTGGTGGGTGGGAGGAGGTGGGGAGCAATGCATCATGGGTACCAAGCTGATAAGTTAGCGTGGTCAGCACCCACCCAGGCCACGCCCCCCCCCCACACCAGCCATGCATCAGCCGCCATGCGAGCGGCGAGGAAATGGACGCGATGGTCGCACTCATGGGGGATGGCGGAGGGGAGGGAGGGGGCGGGGCGACCACAGGAAGTCCTGCTTACCCTAAAAGTGTCAGACGGCTGCAAGTGAGTCAACAACAACAACAAGAAGGTGAGTACGTCGGGTGGAAGTGGCACGGCAAAGTGGCGCCCACCTGTGGGCGGACTCTCACCTGTGGACAGACTCTCACCTGTGGACAGACTCTCCCCGGCCGACAGACCGTCCAGCAGGCCCGAGGGCTCGGGGCCGGCGCCGGGCGTGGAGGGCGGCTGAGGCGGAGGCAGGCTGGGCCTCTGGCGGGGGGGCTTGGGCGTGGGGCGGGGCTTGGCCAGCGTCCCGGCCAGCGAGGGCGGCGAGGACAGGGACGGCGCGGCGGCGTGGACGTGCCCCACCGAGCCGATGGTGGCATAACCCTGCGGGTAGCCGAAGCCGTACGGCGAGGGCGTGCTGGGGGGGGTGGGCGACAGGCTGACCGGGGACGGCTGACCCGTGGACGGCTCCGACACGCCGCCCATCTGGCTGTAAGGAACCTTGGGAGGGATCGGCGCCGACTTCTTGGCTGGGGAGATAGAAAGACAACATGTTTCTTGACCATAGGGCCGCCATTTATATTTATTTATAACCTTTGTGGTCAGGTGTAATACACTTTCCCACCACTTGTTCGTGGTCAGGTGTAATACACTTTCCCACCACTTGTTTGTGGTCAGGTGTAATACACTTTCCCACCACTTGTATGTGGTCAGGTGTAATACACTTTCCTACCACTTGTTCGTGGTCAGGTGTAATACACTTTCCTACCACTTGTTCGTGGTCAGGTGTAATACACTTTCCCACCACTTGTTCGTGGTCAGGTGTAATACACTTTCCCACCACTTGTATGTGGTCAGGTGTAATACACTTTCCCACCACTTGTTCGTGGTCAGGTGTAATACACTTTCCCACCACTTGTTCGTGGTCAGGTGTAATACACTTTCCCACCACTTGTTCGTGGTCAGGTGTAATACACTTTCCCACCACTTGTTCGTGGTCAGGTGTAATACACTTTCCCACCACTTGTTCGTGGTCAGGTGTAATACACTTTCCCACCACTTGTTCGTGGTCAGGTGTAATACACTTTCCCACCACTTGTATGTGGTCAGGTGTAATACACTTTCCTACCACTTGTTCGTGGTCAGGTGTAATACACTTTCCTACCACTTGTTCGTGGTCAGGTGTAATACACTTTCCCACCACTTGTTCGTGGTCAGGTGTAATACACTTTCCCACCACTTGTTCGTGGTCAGGTGTAATACACTTTCCCACCACTTGTTCGTGGTCAGGTGTAATACACTTTCCCACCACTTGTTCGTGGTCAGGTGTAATACACTTTCCCACCACTTGTTCGTGGTCAGGTGTAATACACTTTCCCACCACTTGTTCGTGGTCAGGTGTAATACAATTTCCCACCACTTGTTCGTGGTCAGGTGTAATACACTTTCCCACCACTTGTTTGTGGTCAGGTGTAATACACTTTCCCACCACTTGTTCGTGGTCAGGTGTAATACACTTTCCCACCACTTGTTCGTGGTCAGGTGTAATACACTTTCCCACCACTTGTTCGTGGTCAGGTGTAATACACTTTCCCACCACTTGCTCGTGGTCAGGTGTAATACACTTTCCCACCACTTGTTTGTGGTCAGGTGTAATACACTTTCCCACCACTTGTATGTGGTCAGGTGTAATACACTTTCCCACCACTTGTATGTGGTCAGGTGTAATACACTTTCCCACCACTTGTTCGTGGTCAGGTGTAATACACTTTCCCACCACTTGTTCGTGGTCAGGTGTAATACACTTTCCCACCACTTGTTCGTGGTCAGGTGTAATACACTTTCCCACCACTTGTTTGTGGTCTGGTGTAATACACTTTCCCACCACTTGTTCGTGGTCAGGTGTAATACACTTTCCCACCACTTGTTCGTGGTCAGGTGTAATACACTTTCCCACCAGTTGTGGCAGTAATGACAAAATCAAACAAACAAAAGAAAGTCATAGAGAAGTTTCTTAAGCGCAAAAATGATGACTAAAGTGGTGTATTTGCATGTTATTAACAGTTAATTTAATTTGATATATTACCCTAAATTCCACACTATGAGACGCTACTTTTTTCCTAGGCTTTGAACTCTGCGGCTTATAAGACGGTGCGACCAATTTATGGATTTTTCTTTGCTGACGCGAATAATGCAAAAAAAAAAAAAGCAAGTACAGGATAGGCTACAACACCCCCCGCGATCCCGAGAGGGACAAGCAGTAGAAAACGGATGGATGGAAGTACATTGAAATGGCGTGTTATTGTTTGTGCTATGGCGCCACCTTTTGGGCGAATTCACTCACTGCAGGTGCAGCAGTGCCCTTCTGTTTAGAGCCTTCCACTGGAAGTAGAAGTGCCGTTCCGCCTTCTAGCCGTCCATAGCGTTTCTACTCGTATAGATTCGTCATTCATCAGTCCAAGCAACGTTAGTAAGTTTTACAATAAAACTACAACAATTCTTACTTACTAAAGTGTCCCATGTGTGATGTCTGTAGGAGTGTTTTCATGCATATTTCTACCTGCTATCGTAATGTAAACAAGCTAGCGTCATTAGCTAATAAGCTAACACGTTTCCAAGTGTCTGTATTAGTAGTATTAACTTACAGTTGCATTCTTTTTGGATTGTTTCACTTTCACAAATTCACAAATGGGGAAAAAAAATGTTGCCCATTAAACTTCGTGGCTGCATCTTCGATACCTGCGTGCTCTGTACGGAATATACTTCATTTATTATTCATTTCATTACAATTTGTTTCCATATATAATAACAATACAATATATATATGTTTCCCTCTCTAGTGGAAAAGTTGGGCCCCATGGTCAAAAAAGTTAATCAATCAATTAATCAAGTAAATTGTGTTATAAATCAATTAATCAAGTAAATTGTGTTATAAGTCAATTAATCAAGTAAATTGTGTTATACATTAATTAATGAAGTAAATTTTGTTATAAGTCAATTAATCAAGTAAATTGTGTTATAAATTAGTTAAGTACATTGTGTTGTAAATCAATTAGGGAAATTGTGTTATAAGTCAATCAAGTAAATTGTGTTATAAGTCAATTAATCAAGTAAATTGTGGAATGAATCAATTAATTAGGTAAATTAAGTCAATCAAGTAAATTGTGTTATAAATGAGTTAAGTACATTGTGTTATAAATCAATCAAGTAAATTGTGTTATAAGTCCATTAATCAAGTAAATTGTGTTATACATTAAATAATGAAGTAAATTTTGTTATAAGTCAATTAATCAAGTACATTGTGTTATAAATCAATTAATCAAGTAAATTGAGTTATAAATCAATCGGTCAAGTAAATTGTGGTATGAATCAATCAATCAAGTAAATTGTGGAATGAATCAATTAATTAGGTAAATTAAGTCAATCAAGTAAATTGTGTTATAAATGAGTTAAGTACATTGTGTTATAAATTAATTAGGGAAATTGTGTTATAAGTCATTCAAGTAAATTGTGTTATAAATCAATTAATCAAGTAAATTGTGGTATAAATCAATTAATCAATGAAATTGTGGAATGAATCAATTAATTAGGTAAATTAAGTAAATCAAGTAAATTGTGTTATAAATTAGTTAAGTACATTGTGTTATAAATCAATCAAGTAAATTGTGTTATAAGTCAATTAATCAAGTAAATTGTGTTATACATTAAATAATGAAGTAAATTTTGTTATAAGTCAATTAATCAAGTAAACTGTGTTATAAATTAGTTAAGTACATTGTGTTATAAATCAATTAGGGAAATTGTGTTATAAGTCAATCAAGTAAATTGTGTTATAAGTCAATTAATCAAGTAAATTGAGTTATGAGTCAATTAATCAAGTAAATTGAGTTATAAATCAATTAATCAAGTAAATTGAGTTATAAATCAATTAGTCAAGTAAATTGTGGAATGAATCAATTAATTAGGTAAATTAAGTCAATCAAGTAAATTGTGTTATAAATGAGTTAAGTACATTGTGTTATAAATCAATTAGGGAAATTGTGTTATGAGTCAATTAATCAAGTAAATTGTGTTATAAATCAATGAAGTCAATTGTGTTATAAGTCAGTGAATGAAGTCAATTGTGTGATGAATGAATGAATGAAGTGAAAAGTGTAATGAGTGAGTAAAGAAGAAGGTGGTCTGACCTCTCCTCAGGCTGTGAGGGCTGTGCTCAGACTGGCCACTAGAGGTCACCACCACCTGGAATCCCTTCTGTCCGATGACGGGAGAAAGCTCCTTGTTCTTCAGCGTGCTGAGAGGGAGGACACAAACATGGACCTTCAGCTCCGGACACACAAGTCCAAGGTCACACTCAAACTCCCCATCTTCTCCTATTTGACCTTCACCAGCGAGCGCGGCGGCGGCGGGAGCGTTCCAAGCCAAGGCGGAGCCATGCAAATGAGCGTGCTGTGACATCACGATGATGTCATGGACATTTTATCGGGAGTCTACCGCTTGTGGCTCATCGCCAGGCTTTGGAGCTCCTTTGTTGCCTAGCAACCGCCTCCGGGATTCCCTGGCAACGTGCGAGGTCACGGACCGCAAACGCGGCGCTCAAATTAAAATTCCATAAGAAGAGAGGGTGGTGCTGGGAGGGGCGGAGCTGGGATCAAACCCCACCCCTTCACCTGTTGGTTGTGTGTTTACCTAGCGGCCTTCCGTCCTCTCTCTCTGCCACAGGTGGCCCAAGATGGCGGGGCGGAGAGGGGTGCGTTGGGGGGCTTGTGGGGACCCAGGAAGAGATTGTGGCGAGTGAGAACGAGGGGGGGCTTGATGTAGAGGGGGGCGGAGCCGTTGGCGTCGGACAGGAGGGCATGCGGAGGGTCGCACAGCGAGGTCTGTTTGGGCAGGTGGGCGGAGCCAAGACTGGGGTTGGAGTTGACGTCAAGCGGCGGAGGGGAGGGGCACCAGGAGTGCAGGAAGGGGGGCGGGCTGTGGCCGGAGCGACGGGGGGAGGGCGACGGGCCGGGGGGGACGCATTCGGGGCTGCGGGAGAGGGGGCGGGAGCTGGGGTGAGGGAGGGAGAAGGGCGAGGGGTAAGGAGGGGGCGGTCTCTCCTCCTCGGGGGAGGGGCGGGCGTTACAGGAGTCCGAGGCGTCGTCCGAGCTGGAACGATAAAAAAAAAAAGAAGGTTTGGCGGCGCTGACAGGAAGTGGGCGGCGAGAAGGCCTCCTGAAGGTCAAAGGTCACCTCATCCAGTGCAGAGCCTTGCGACAATGGAAGGTGACGCTGTGAAACATGCGGGGGCTGGCGGCAAAGCAGAAGACAACGTGAGTCTGGTGTCAAAGGTCAACGGCTGAAGGGGGGGGGGCGCTGGTCTGGGGGGGCTGCAGGGGGAGGTGGGAACAGGACGACGGCGACGGGGGCGGAGGTCGGGGGACAACAGCCTTACCTGGCTCGCTCGCCGCTAGTGGGAGGAGGGGTGGGGGAGGGGGAGCCGGGCGGCTCGGGGGCCTGCCCGTCGGAGGGCGGGGTGGGCGCCCGCACGCTCGGCGGCGTGGACGAGGCTTTGCGCGAGGACGACGAGCCCCTGCGGGACACCCAGGAAGTGTCCATCACCCTCACCCCCATGCTGCAGGGGCACACACACGCACACTTCAATTCAAGGGGGTGGGGCTTGGAGCAGGGGGCGGGGCTGGTTTCAAGTCACAACAGGTGAGACGCTGCTGATTGGATGCCGCGGCCGCCGTTTCAGGCAGAATGGTCCGCTCGTCGTACAAACATGTGCACGCCAACTTCAGCGGGGGAATTCAGGAACGTTGAATCAATTCGGTGGAACCTCCATTTACAAACCCTCTTTTTGCAAACTTTCCATTTACAAACTCTCTTTTTGCAAACGTTTCCATTTACAAACCCTCTTCTTTTTGCAAATGTTTCCATTTACAAACCCTCTTTTTGCAAACTTTCCATTTACAAACCCTCCTCTTTTTGCAAACATTTCCATTTACAAACTTTCTTTTTGCAAACGTTTCCATTTACAAACCCTCCTCTTTTTGAAAACTTTCCATTTATAAACCCTCCTCTTTTTGCAAACTTTCCATTTACAAACTCTCTTTTTGCAAACTTTTCCATTTACAAACTCTCTTTTTGCAAACGTTTTCATTTACAAACCCTCCTCTTTTTGAAAACTTTCCATTTACAAACTCTCTTTTTGCAAACTTTTCCATTTACAAACTCTCTTTTTGCAAACGTTTCCATGTACAAACCCTCCTCTTTTTGCAAACTTTCCATTTACAAACCCTCCTCTTTTTGCAAACTTTCCATTTAAAAACTCTCTTTTTGCAAATGTTTCCATTTACAAACCCTCCTCTTTTTGCAAACTTTCCATTTACAAACTCTCTTTTTGCAAACGTTTCCATTTACAAACTCTCTTTTTGCAAATGTTTCCATTTACAAACTCTCTTTTTGCAAATGTTTCCATTTACAAACCCTCTTCTTTTTGCAGACGTTTCCATTTACAAACCCTCCTCTTTTTGCAAACTTTCCATTTACAAACCATCTTTATCAACTGTTTCCATTTACACACCATATTTTTAAGCAAACTTTTCCCATTTACAAACCCACTTTTTTTGGCAAACTTTTCCATTTACAAACCCTCTTTTGCAAACCTTTCCATTTACAAACCATCTTTATCAACCGTTTCTATTTACAAACCTTCTTTTGCAACCATTTCCATTTACAACCCCTCTTTTTGCGAAGTTTTCCATTCACAAACTCTCTCTTTGCAAACATTTTCATTTACAGAGCCTCTTTTGCAAATGTTCCCATTTACAAACCCTCTTTTTGAAAACTTCCCAATTACAAAACCTTTTTTGCAAACATTTGCATTTGCAAAACCTTTTTTATACGACCTTTATACGACGCACATGGCTAATCACCTCAAACTGGGTGCTCACAAGCCGCCGCAGCAGTAGAGATAAGCGGCCGATTGTCACGTAACTACATTATATTGTGTTTAAAGTGGACAAACCTTGACTAAAACACAGATTTTTGTCGAGGCTGGAACCCAATATTCATATCTACATTGTTTCTTACGGAGAAATGCGCTTCACTATACAAACTTTTGGACTCACGCACCCAGCACAAGAACCAATTAAGTTTGTAAATGGAGGTTCCACTGTATGTGACACACAAGTTGTTTCACTTCCTTTGTCAACTTCACTCCATGCATGCTCACACACACACACACACACACACACACACACACACACACACACACACACACACACACACACACACACACACACACACACACACACACACACACACACACACACACGCACACACACGCACACACACGCACACACACACAGGGTCGATACTGTACCTTTGTATCTTCCTGATGCTGCGTGGTTGAACAGAGACAATGAAGCAAACAATGAGCACAGTGTTATGATATAATGCTCTGTGAGAAAGCAGGGAGTGATCACGTGACACGCTGACAGCCAATCAGGTGACAGTATCGACTATCCTTTTGGTTGATTGTTTGCATGGAGTGAGAAGAGAAAGTCAAAATGAAGAAATTGTGTATAAAAGAGGAAAAGTCAGTTAATGGCTTTCTTCAAAAGAGGACCGTAGTCAGACCCATGCGGTCTGTACATAATGCGAGGCAAGACCGCTAACACCACACCACCTGAGCTCACCCTTTAGAGCACAGCTGTAACTTCCTGCCACTAAACCTGCAGAAAATATTTCCCAGGTTTCTTTATGTTTACATTTTCACACTTTGCACTATTTTCTTACACTTGATTTGACACTTTCATTTCATATATTTGTCCTCTGGTCCTTAGTTTCCATACGCCACATCATTTAATGTGGTCCGTCACAATATTTAATGTGGCCCACCATGTCATTCTTTGTTGTCTGCCACGTTATTTAATAAATAAATCTTTTTTTTTTTTAATATTTAACTCGTGAAATAATAGAAAAAAAAACAATAAATCATGAAATAAATTTTAAAAATAATTTGTTAAATCATGAAATAAGTAAATTTTGAAATAAATAATTAAATCAAGAAATAAATCATAAATCATGAAATAATAACGAATTTGAAATAAATCATTAAATCATGTAATCGAAAAATTAAAAATAGTTTGTTAAATCATCCTTAGCTTCCATACGCCACGTCATTTAATGTGGTCCGTCACAATATTTAGAGTGGCCCACCATGTCATTCAATGTGTTCCGCCACATCATTTAATAAATAAATTTTTTTTTTGAAATATTCAACTCATGAAATAATTAAAAAAAAACAATAAATCATGAAATACATTTTTTAAATAATTTGTTAAATCATGAAATAAGTACATTTTGAAATAAATAATTAAATCAAGAAATAAATCATTAAATCATGAAATAATAACAAATTTGAAATAAATCATTAAATCATGTAATCGAAAAATTAAAAATAGTTTGTTAAATCATCCTTAGTTTCCATACGCCACATCATTTAATGTGGTCCGTCACAATATTTAACGTGGCCCACCATGTCATTCTTTGTTGTCTGCCACATCATTTAATAAATAAATAATTTTAAAAAAAATATTTAACTCATGAAATAATAGAAAAAAAACAATAAATCATGAAATACATTTTTAAAATAATTAGTTAAATCATGAAATAAGTACATTTTTAAATAAATAATTAAATCAAGAAATGAAATAATAACAAATTTGAAATAAATCATTGAATCATGTAATCGAAAAATTAAAAATAGTTTGTTAAATCATCCTTAGTTTCCATACGCCACATCATTTAATGTGGTCCGTCACAATATTTAATGTGGCCCACCATGTCATTCTTTGTTGTCTGCCACATCATTTAATAAATAAATCTTTTTTTTAAAAAATATTTAACTCATGAAATAATTTTAAAAAAACAATAAATCATGAAATACATTTTTAAAAATAATTTGTTAAATCATGAAATAAGTACATTTTGAAATAAATAATTAAATCAAGAAATAAATCATTAATTCGTGAAATAACAAATTTGAAATAAATCATTAAATCATGTTATCGAAAAATTAAAAATAGTTTGTTAAATCATCCTTAGTTTCCATACGCCACATCATTTAATGTGGTCCGTCACAATATTTAATGTGGCCCACCATATCATTCTTTGTTGTCTGCCACATCATTTAATACATCAATAATTTTTAAAAAAAATATTTAACTCGTGAAATAATAGAAAAAAAACCAATAAATCATGAAATACATTTTTAAAATAATTTGTTAAATCATGAAATAAGTAAATTTTGAAATAAATAATTAAATCAAGAAATAAATCATTAAATCATGAAATAATAATAAATTTGAAATAAATCATTAAATCATGTAATCGAAAAATTTAAAATAGTTTGTTAAATCATCCTTAGTTTCCATACGCCACATCATTTAATGTGGTCCGTCACAATATTTAAAGTGGCCCACCATGTCATTCTTTGTTGTCTGCCACATCCTTTAATAAATAAATCATTTTTTAAAAAATATTTAACTCATGAAATAATAGAAAAAAAAACAATAAATCATGAAATACATTTTTAAAATAATTTGTTAAATCATGAAATAAGTAAATTTTGAAATAAATAATTAAATCAAGAAATAAATAATTAAATCGTGAAATAATAACAAATTTGAAATAAATCATGTAATCGAAAAATTAAAAATAGTTTGTTAAATCAACCTGGGTTTCCATACGCCACATCATTTAATGTGGTCCGTCACAATATTTAATGTGGCCCACCATGTCATTCAATGTGTTCCGCCACATCATTAATGTGGTTCGTCACATCATTTAAAGTGGCCCGCCAAGTCAGTGGTTCATCACATCATTTAAAGTGGCCCGCCAGGTCATTCAATGTGGTTCATCACATCATTTAAAATGGCCCGCCAAGTCATTCAATGTGGTTCATCACATCATTTAAAGTGGCCCGCCATGTCATTCAATGTGGTTCGTCACATCATTTAAAGTGGCCCGCCATGTCATTCAACGTGGTTCGTCACATCCTTTAAAGTGGCCCGCCATGTCATTCAATGTGACCTGCCACGTCATTCAATGTGACCTACCACATAATTTAATGTGGTCTGCCACACCATTTAATGTAGCCCACCAGATCAATTAATGTGGCCCTCTGAAGGCATCGGTAATTGCGAGGAGGATCTTACCCGTCCTTCTTGTAGAACTCCAGCATCATGTTGTCGGTGGCCACGCTGAGTGGGCGGCGGCTCTGATCGTTCTGTTTGCGCTCCACCAGCTCCAAGTCGGGCGAGGGCATGGAGCAGTAGTTGGCGTTGTGGTTGGCGTGGACGGGACTTCCGTAGTTGCCCGTCACGTTGAACTCGATTTCTGGGGAAGGAACACGGGTGAGAACCTCCATCCATCCATCCATCCATCCATTTTTCTACCGCTTGTCCCTTTTGGGGTCGCGGGGGGTGCTGGAGCCTATCTCAGCTGCCTTCGGGCGGAAGGCGGGGTACACCCTGGACAAGTCGGGTGAGAACCTAATTTTTTGTAAATAATTTGTTAAATCATGAAATAAATCATGAAATAATTAAACTTTGAAATGAATAAATGATGAAATAAATCATTAAATCATCCAATTAAAAAAATTGTGAAATAATTAAATCATGAAATAATTACAAAATGTGAAATAAATCATTAAGTCATGAAGTCAAAAAATGTAAAATAGTTTGTTAAATCATGAAATAAATCATGAAATATTTAAACTTTGAAATGAGTATATCATGAAATAAATCATTAAATCATCCAATTAAAAAAATTGTGAAATAATTAAATCATTAAATAATTACAAAATGTGAAATAAATCATTAAGTCATGAAATCAAAAAATGTAAAATAGTTTGTTAAATCATGAAATAAATCATGAAATAATTAAACTTTGAAATAAATAAATTATTAAATCATCAAATTAAAAAAAATCGTGAAATAATTAACTCATGGGAAAAAAAAACTTGATTAATTTGCTAATTAATAATTTGTTAAATCATGGAATAAGTACATTTTGAAATAAATAATTCAATCAAGAAATAAATCATTAAATCATGAAATAATTAAAAAATGTGAAATAAATCATCAAATCATGAAATCAACATTTTTTGAATAGTTTGTTAAATCATGAAATAATTCAACTTTGAAATTAATAAATCATGAAATAAATAATTCAATCATCCAATTTAAAAAATTGTGAAATAATTAAATCATGAAATAATTAAAAAATGTGAAATAAATCATTACATCATGCAATCAAAAAATGCAAAATAGTTTGTTAAATCATGAAATAAATCAATAAATAATTAAACTTTGAAATAAATAAATCATTAAATAAATAATTAAATCATCAAATAATTTTTTTTTGAAATATTTAACTCATGAAATCATTAAAAAAAAACAATAAATCATGAAATACATTTTAAAAATAATTTGTTAAATCATGAAATAAGTAAATTTTGAAATAAATAATTAAATCGAGAAATAATAACACATTTGAAATAAATCATTAAATCATGTAATCGAAAAATTAAAAATAGTTTGTTAAATCATGAAATAAATAATTAAATAATTAAACTTTGAAATAAATAAATCATTAAATAAATCATTAAATCATCAAATTAAAAAAATTGTGAAATAATTGACTCATGAAATAAAAAAAAAGTTAAATAAATGAAATACATTTTCAAAATAATTTGATAAATCATGAAATAAGTAAAATTGGAAATAAATAATTCAATCAAGAAATAAATCATTAAATCATGAAATAAAAAAAGTATAAAATAATTAGTTAAATTATGAAATAATTAGTTACCTCGTTAAATAAATCATGAAATAAATAAATCATTAAATCAAAAATGGTGAAATAATTTGTTAAATCGTGAAATAAAGAATTGTGAAATAATTAGTTATACCATGAAATAATTGACTAAATAATCAAATAAATCATGAAATAAATCATTTAATCATTAAATAAAGAATTGTGAAATAATTAGTTATACCATGAATAATTGACTAAATAATCAAATAAATCATGAAATAAATGGGGGAGGGGGGGTATCAATCAATCAATCAATCAATGTTTATTTATATAGCCCTAAATCACAAGGGTACTTGTCCTCCTGGTCCTGCTCACCTCCAGGGAAGAACCAGTCGGCGTGCTGGATGACGGGCTCGATGATGCCCACGATCTGCAGCGACACAGCGGTCATCATCTCCGTGATGTTGCTGCGGCGGACAGGAGGAGGAGGAGGAAGAGGAAGAGGAAGAGGAGGAAGACGAGGAGGAGGAGGAGGAGGAAGAGGAGACTTCAGCAAGCAGACTGAAGTTCCGCTCACATTCATCAGCAACACACAAACAAAATGGCGGCCTGGAGGCTCTCATCAGCACCACGGCCAGCCGCCATCTTACCCCTCGCTGTGCGTCCACAGCAGGTTGGGTCCGAGCACGATGGCGATGTTCCCGGGAGTCATCTTGTTCACGTCCTGGTACTCGCTCAGCTTGGACAGGAACTTGATCAGGTACCTGCAAACAGGAAACAGGAAGAAGATGTTGAATACGGACACAAAGCACTCGGAGTGTGTAGAAAAGTGCTTTATAAATCTAATCTTTCATTCTTCTTCAAACCAGTGCCAGTCATTCTCAAACTCTGGTAATAATTACTTCATGAAATATTACACAGTGTTACTGTTCAAACTGTGTGTAATGTTACAGTGCCCACAAATATTACATATACTTGTGAAAACAACAACAACTCTGCCATGTTTTTAATGAATATTTAGGCCTACTACGCTACTCTACTTTAAAGTTGGTCATTAAAGTTTTTTCTGAGGCGGTACTTGGTGACAAAACTGCTTTAAACAATTTCTTAGATGTGTCATTAATTAATTAAAATTGAAATAAAATTATATTTATATATGATGAATAAGTATATAATTTTAAATGTTCCTGAGGGAACTCTCCTGAACTCTCTAGCTATCTATCTCTTATATGTCAAATAACTATTGAATTATTTATTTCACAATTGAATTAATAATTTCATGTTTTAATTAATCATTTCATGTTTGATTTTATTATAATTAAAACAATTGTGAAATAATTCAATCATGAAAAAAAGTGAAATAATTAGTTAAATTATAAAATAAATAATTTAATAAATTGTGAAATAAATAATTAAATCATGAAATAAAAATGTGAAATAATTAGTTAAATCATGAAATAAATAATTTAATCAATTGTTGAATAAATGATTAAATTATCAAATTAAAAAATCGTAAAACAATTAAATCATGAAATAATTAAAAAACGTGAAATAAATAATTAAATCATGAAATATATATATTTTTAAATAATTAGTTAACTCATGAAATAAATCATGAAATAATTAAACTTTGAAATGAATGAATCATGAAATAAATCCTTAAACCATCCAATTAAATTTTTTTTTAAAATAATTAAATCATGAAATAATTAAAAATGTGGAATAAATTATTAAATCATGAAATTAAAAAAATATAAAATAATTAGTTACCTCATTACATAAATCATGAAATAAATAAATCATTCAATCAAAAATGGTGAAACAATTAGTTAAATCATGAAATAAATCATTAAATCATTAAATAAAGAATTGTGAAATAATTTGTTGTATAATGAAATACCTGATTAAATAATCAAATAAATCATGAAATGAATAAATAAATGAAATAATTAAATCGGGAAATAATTGATTAAATCCTTATATCATGAAATAATTAAATCGTGAAGTAAATAATTAAATCATGAAACAGTGAAATAATTGATTAAATCCTCATATCATGAAATAATTAAATTGTGAAATAAATAATTAAATAATCACATTAGGAAAAAATGAAATAATTCTTGAAACATTTATTTAAATCCTTACATCATGAAATAATTAAATACATCACAAATACATTATTAATTAAATCATGAAATAATTTATTAAAACATGGAACTATAATAATTTATTAAAACATGGAACTGGTTTGTACTTCATGAAGTTTTGCACTTGTGTTTTTTTGTGTGTTTTCGTTATATTTGGATGTAATTGTTGGTTTATACATCATTAAGTAAGACTCCGTATTATGTTGAAGGGGGCGGGAAAATATAAGATTTTTCTTCATCCTGCTCCTTCTCAGGCATTGGTGTGTCACCGTATAACTGAATAATTGTGGTATAATTGTCTATCAAAGATGCACATCAATCAAGGAGATAAATAAAAAATGAATGAAATGAATGAACTAATTATATAATAATTGAATTGCTAAATAATAAATACAAACTGGGTTGAGTTTTTCCTTGCCCTGATGTGGGATCTGAACCGAGGATGTCGTTGTGGCTTTTGCAGCCCTTTGAGACACTTGTGATTTAGGGCTATATAAGTAAACATTGATTGATTGATATAATGAAAATATTCTACATGAAATCCCACACTAAGTAATCATGTCATGCTGTCCCACACATCTTGTCCTAGTTTCCAGCCCACTAGTGACGATGCTCGTTACATCCCTGACCAGATGTTTGTCTTCCAGTACAGAAGTTAGGACATGTGTGCTTTATGAAGACGCTTCATTGCATCGTGACGTAGCTTAGCACCGCAGCTTAGCGCCCAGGTCGGCAAGCGATGGCTGAAAGAGGACCAAAAGAAGACCAAGACTCACTTGAAGTTGTTGTTGTTGGCTGCCGGGAGTTTGTCACAAGCGCTGCGGAGAGCCTGCAGCCTCTTGTCTTGGTCGCCAACACTGCATGGAGACAGGAGGGTGTGCAACATGTGGGAAACTATTCACACCTTCCTCCTGGGGCCTGAGAGTCAGCGTGAAGGGAAGGCCACTTACTTGGAGGCCTGGATCCAGTCGTTGTACAGTTCAAAGGTCATCAGTGGCTCAGGAAGCTCCCGCAGGTAAGACTTCAAGGCTCCTACATACATACATACATACATATATACACTGTATGAAGAAAACATAGTAGTACATACATACATACATACATATATACACATACGCTGTATGAAGTAAACATAATAGTACATACATACATACATACATATATACACACATACACTGTATGAAGTAAACATAGTAGTACATACATACATACATACATACATACATATACACATACGCTGTATGAAGTAAACATAATAGTACATACATACATACATACATATATACACACATACGCTGTATGAAGTAAACATAATAGTACATACATACATACATACATATATACACACATACACTGTATGAAGTAAACATAGTAGTACATACATACATACATACATACATACATATACACATACGCTGTATGAAGTAAACATAATAGTACATACATACATACATATATATATACACACATACACTGTATGAAGTAAACATAGTAGTACATACATACATACATATATATATACACATACGCTGTATGAAGTAAACATAATAGTACATACATATATACATATATATATACACACATACACTGTATGAAGTAAACATAGTAGTACATACATACATACACATATATATATATACACACATACACTGTATGAAGTAAACATAGTAGTACATATATACATACATACATACATATATACACACATACACTGTATGAAGTAAACATAGTAGTAAATACATACATACATACATATATACACACATACACTGTATGAAGTAAACATAGTAGTACATACATACATACATACATATACACATACGCTGTATGAAGTAAACATAATAGTACATACATACATACATATATATATACACACATACACTGTATGAAGTAAACATAGTAGTACATACATACATACATACATACATATATATACACATACACTGTATGAAGTAAACATTGTAATACATACATACATACATATATATATATACACACATACGCTGTATGAGGTAAACATAGTAGTGCATACATACATACAGTATATTTACACATATATGCAGTATATATATACATATTTACAGAATATATATACATATTTACAGTATATATATATATACACATATGTACAGAATATATATATACATATATACAGAATATATTTGTACAGTATATATACAGTATATACATACTATATATATATATACATACATACATACTATATATATATATATATATGTATATATATATATATATATATATATGTATATATATATATATATATATATATATATATATATATATATATATATATATATATATATATATATATACATATTTAATTAAATAAATTATTTAATATTTTTCTATATTCATAATTTTCAAAAATTGCTAAAAGTTACATTTCAAATAATTTTTTCTACATTTCATATATTTGTTTTTATTCTCCACAGGTCAATTATGGCCGGTATAAAACACTTCTATACAGTTTTCGTCCCTACAATAATCTACACTACAGCACATGTTGAGTGTAAAGGTGACAATATGGCTGTTATATTTCATGTCTAAAAGACTCTAATAATGCTACAAAAAACAGCACACATTGAGTGTAAAGGTGACAATATGGCTGTTATATTTCATGTCTAAAAGACTAATAATGCTACAAAAAACAGCACATATTGAGTGTAAAGGTGACAATATGGCTGTTATATTTCATGTCTAAAAGACTCTAATAATGCTACAAAAAACATACTTCAACTGTGAAAATATTTAAGGCAATTATTGGACAATTATTTGACGGAGTAGATGCGATGACGAGGGGTTAGTGTCTACAGATTGTGTGTATTGCTTCATCAGTTTCATGTTGAAGCTGATGGCGGATGCAGGCGCCCCTCCCCCTTCCCCCCCACACATAAGCTCACAAATGAGTTTTGCCGTCAGAGCTGAGCCACGTTCATTTGGGATTATTAGAGAGAGAGAGACTGACTCCATATTTAATGACCCTTTTGGCTCTCCTGTTCTGGAATCATTCTCCTGGGCGCGCTTGCCATATAGCCAGTAGATCAGGGGTCACCAACGCGGTGCCCGCGGCCACCAGGTAGCCCGTAAGGACCAGATGAGTAGCCCGCTGGCCTGTTCTAAAAATAGTTTAAGTAGCAGCACTTACCAGTGAGCTGCCTCTATTTTTTAAATTGTATTTATTTACTAGCAAGCTGGTCTCGCTTTGCCCGACATTTTTAATTCTAAGAGAGACAAAACTCAAATAGAATTTGAAAATCCAAGAAAATATTTTAAAGACTTGGTCTTCACTTGTTTAAATAAATTCATTAATTTTTTTACTTTGCTTCTTATAACTTTCAGAAAGACAATTTTAGAGAAAAAATACAACCTTAAAAATGATTTTAGGATTTTTAAACACATATACCTTTTTACCTTTTAGATTCCTTCCTCTTCTTTCCTGACAATTTAAATCAATGTTCAAGTAAATTCATTTTTTTTTATTGTAAAGAATAATAAATACATTTTAATTTAATTCTTCATTTTAGCTTCTGTTTTTTCGACGAAGAATATTTGTGAAATATTTCTTCAAACTTATTATGATTAAAATTCAAAAAAATTATTCTGGCAAATCTACAAAATCTGTAGAATCAAATTTAAATCTTATTTCAGTCTTTTGAATTTCTTTTAAAATTTTTGTTCTGGAAAATCTAGAAAAAATAATGATTTGTCTTTGTTAGAAATATAGCTTGGTCCAATTTGTTATATATTCTAACAAAGTGCAGATTGGATTTTAACCTATTTAAAACATGTCATCAAAATTCTAAAATTAATCTTAATCAGGAAAAATTACTGATGATGATCCATAAATTCTTTTTTTAATTTTTAAAAAAAGATTCGAATTAGCTAGTTTTTCTCTTCTTTTTTTCGGTTGAATTTTGAATTTTAAAGAGTCGAAATTGAAGATAAACTATGTTTCAAAATTTAATTGTCCTTTTTTTCGTGTTTTCTCCTCTTTTAAACCGTTCAATTAAGTGTAAATATCATTAATTATTAATAATAACATAGAGTTAAAGGTCAATTGAGCAAATTAGCTATTTCTGGCAATTTATTGAAGTGTGTATCAAACTGGTAGCCCTTCGCATTAATCACTACCCAAGAAGTAGCTCTTGCTTTCAAAAAGGTTGCTGACCCCTGCAGTAGATGTTCTCAGGCTGGCAGTGCGGGACAACGTCTGTGAACGAGGAACTCACCGGTTGTCGTGGCAACAGACGGTCTCACCTGCGATGGCGTGCGGGTCGGCCGAGTACTCCTGGACGTCCAACACGCCGCAGTCCAGAGACGCCTTCAGCTTCTTGAGCTTGGAGGCTGAGGGCGCCACTCGGAACAGACCCTGACAGGACAAAATGAGCGGTCACACGTCACACACCCACACCCACACCCGTCACACACCCACACCCGTCACACGCCGTTACAGTCACGCCAACCATAGCACGCACTACTATGTGCTGGAAAAGTTGTACCAGCACTACTCAATTCTATGACATTCTGTAATCAATGTTTCTTTAAAAAAGGACAATATATTGGATACTTTAGTGAAATGATTGCACTAAAGTGGTAAAAAACAACAACATTTGTGTGTAAAAGAACAGCTAAAAAGATGTGCTTTGTGCTTCCCATCAGCATCACAAATACATGTGGCTCACAAACACATTATAACCTGTAAATGTATCCTGCCTCTACACAGTAGGGGGCGCTGTAACTGCTTCTTAACACAACTCATTAGGGCTGTGGATTTTAGGCACATAATCTTTTGATCCGATTGCGAGGCTGACGATTCGATTCAGAATCAGTTCTCAATTCAAACAGACTCTCCCCAAGCATTATTTGGTATAATTTTTATAATACAACTTTTTCAAAACATGTTAGAAAAGTTCCTCTGGTTGCATTAAGATGGCCTAAAAACATCTTCTTAAAAATACATATATATATACATATACATATATATATATATATATATATATATATATATATATATATATATATATATATATATATATATATATATATATATATATATATATATATACATACAAATATACATACATACATATATATATATACATATATATATATATATATATTAAAAAAAAGATATATATACAGATATACATACATATATATATATATATATACAGATATACATACATACATATATATATATATATATATATAAATATATATACGTATATATATATATACACACACATACATACATATATACAGTATATATACATATATAAACACACACACACACACCCACACACACACCTATATATATATATATATACATATATATATACACACACATACATATATATGTGTATGTATGTATATACTGTATATATATATATATATATATATATATATATATATATATATATATACATATATATATATATATATATATATATATATATATATATAATTTGAAAGCATGGTGCATTCAGGAACCACCTGGTAATCAAAGCTAATTTAAAAGCATGGTGCATTCAGGAACCACCTGGTAGTTAAAGTTAATTTGAAAGCATGGTGCATTCAGGAACCACCTGGTAATTAAAGTAAATTTAAAAGCATGGTGCATTCAGGAACCACCTGGTAATCAAAGCTAATTTAAAAGCATGGTGCATTCAGGAACCACCTGGTAATTAAAGTTCATTTAAAAGCATGGTGCATTCAGGAACCACCTGGTAATCAAAGCTAATTTAAAAGCATGATGCATTCAGGAACCACCTGGTAATTAAAGTTCATTTAAAAGCATGGTGCATTCAGGAACCACCTGGTCATCAAAGCTAATTTAAAAGCATGATGCATTCAGGAACCACCTGGTAATTAAAGTTCATTTAAAAGCATGGTGCCATGCTTTATTGAACTCATAAAGTCATGATAAAAAAAAAAAGATTTAGGTAAAATAAATGTGTCCCGAGGGTCATGACTCGTGTACGACCACCAGACTCTTCATTTGGTCGTAGTTTGGACACCCCAGGATACATTTATTTCCCCAAAATATTTTTTTTTTGTTAATGTTTAAAACTTCAAGGAATAATTCCATGGACTCAGGGAGACTTTGAGTGTGTGTGTGTGTGTGTGTGTGTGTGTGTGTGTGCGTGCGTGCGTGCGTGCGTGCGTGCGTGCGTGCGTGCGTGCGTGCGTGCGTGCGTGCGTGCGTGTGTGTGTGTGTGTGTGTGTGTGTGTGTGCGTGCGCTGACCTCCTCCTGCATGCCACACTCCAGCAGCATGGTGACACAAGCCTCGATGGGAAAAGCAATATCTCTCCCGCTGAGCTCTAAGTGCTCCTCCAATGGCTTCCCGTAGCACGGCTTCTCTGCCCACGACTCTGACACACACACACACACACACACACACACACACACACACACACACACACACACACACACACACACACACACACACACACACACAAAGTTAGATGCAAATTTCTCCCCTTCTTGAGACATAAAGAAGGAAAAGTATCTTCCATATGAGGAGGTGTGAACAAGTGATGACATCAATCAATAACATTGCATCTAATATTGAATGTCTCATTGGTGGTGACGTCCATCAACATGAGGAGGGAGTTTTATCATTGTTACTTTTAAAAGTGCTCCCCCTCTGGTCAACATATGAAATAACAAGTGTGTGTAAGAAATTAAAATGTGCCCCCTTTGGCCACAATTAATAAAAAATAAAAAAATAAAAATAAATAAATAAAATAAAAATAAATAAATATAAAATAATACAATTATATATATATATATATATATATATATATATATATATATATATATATATATATATATATATATATATATATATATATATATATATAGAGACATACTGTAATAACAAAGTAAATAATGAAGAATAATAACCAATTCCCAAATAATAATAATAATAATGAACTAAAAGCAGTGTCACAATGTGTCAACTTTTTTCTTTTAAAATTGGGAACAACTTCTCATTTTCTTTCTGTTTCTGTAATGTTGCAATATTATCTCGTAAAATTAGTACTTTTTTATGTAAATGTATACTTTTTAATGTAAATGTATTACTTTTTTATGTAAATGTATACTTTTTAATGTAAATGTTGTCAGGCTTGTCCCTGACAGTTTAGTTATGTTTTGGTTTTTCCTCTGTCATGTCCTGTCAGCGCTCTTATTTTGGTTATTTCCCGTTTGTCTCTCTGAGTGCTGTCCCCTCAGCTGTGGCTGATTGGCACCGGGCCACACCTGGTGCCAATCAGCCAGCTGCTATTTATACCTGCCCTGCCCTCCAGTCACTGCTGGATTATTGTAGTGTCTTCCTGTCCATGTCACTACACTTCGTTGTAGCTCTGTCTACTTTTGTTCACTCCGCTCTAGTCATAGTTCCTTCGTGTCACAGTAAGTGTTTTTGTTTCTTGTCCACAGTTAGCCTTTGTGCTATTTTAGTTCATAGCCTAGTTTGTTCTCCGCCTTGTGCGCGCCTTTTGTTTGTACCCTTTTGTTTGTTTTTTGCTATAGTGTTTAATTAAATCTTTTTTTCCTGTTCAATGCCTGCCGTCTCTGCATCTTGGGGTTCGTCACCAACAAACTGACAAATGTATTACTTTTTTATGTAAATGTATTCCTTTTTAAATGCAAAATGGTGACATTTGTCATATACAAGTCCGACTTTTAAAATTACATTTTTGTTGTTATATAGTGACATTTTTTGAGTCAAATTATGACTTTTCTCATTATTTCGCCAAGTAAAAATTCTGATTATTATTATAATATTGCCAAAATTGTAAAGTTTTCTTATGGAAATTGTGACTTTTGTCAAGTAAAATTACGACTTTTTTTCATAAAATTGCCCAAATTTTAAGCTTTTCTTGTAAAATGCGACTGTTATGGAGTAAAATTCCAACTATTATCAGAATATTGCTCAAATGTTCAATTTTTCTTGTAAAATTATTAGGGATGTCCGATAATGACTTTTTGCCGATATGCCGATATTGTCCAACTCTTTAATTACCGATACCGATATCAACCGGTACCGATATCAACCGATATATACAGTCGTGGAATTAACACATTATTATGCCTAATTTGGACAACCAGGTATGGTGAAGATAAGGTACTTTTTAAAAAAATGAATAAAATAAAATAAGATAAATAAATTAAAAACATTTTCTTGAATAAAAAAGAAAGTACAACAATATAAAAACAGTTACATAGAAACTAGTAATGAATGAAAATGAGTAAAATTAACTGTTAAAGGTTAGTACTATTAGTGGAGCAGCAGCACGCACAATCATGTGTGCTTACGGACTGTATCCCTTGCAGACTGTATTGATATATAATGATATATAATGTAGGAAGCAGAATATTAATAACAGAAAGAAACAACCCTTTTGTGTGAATGAGGAGGGAGGTTTTTTGGGTTGGTGCATTAATTGTAAGTGTATCTTGTGTTTTTTATGTTGATTTAATTAAAAAAATAAAAATAAAAAATAAAAATTGATACCGATAATAAAAAACCGATACCGCTAATTTCCGATATTACATTTTAACGCATTTATCGGCCGATAATATCGGCAGGCCGATATTATCGGACATCCCTAATATATATATATACATATATATATATATATATATATATATATATATATATATATATATATATGTATATATATATATATATATATATATGTATATAGAGACATACTGTAATAACAAAGTAAATAATGAAGAATAATAACCAATTCCAAAAAAAATTAAATAATAATAATAATGAACTAAAAGCAGTCTTTTTTTCACAATGTGTCAACTTTTTTCTTATAAAATTGGGAACAATTTCTCATTTTCTTTCTGTTTCTGTAAATTTGCAATATTATCTCGTAAAATTTGTACTTTTTTATGTAAATGTATACTTTTTAATGTAAATGTATTACTTTTTTATGTAAATGTATTCCTTTTTAAATGTAAAATGGTGACATTTGTCATATACAAGTCCGACTTTTAAAATTAAATTTTTGTTGCTATATAGTGGCCTTTTTTGAGTCAAATTATGACTTTTCTCATAATTTCACCAAGTAAAAATTCTGATTATTATTATTCCATAATAAAATAATAATAATGAACTAAAAGCAGTCTTTTTTTGACAATGTGTCAACTTTTTTCTTATAAAATTGGGAACAATTTCTCATTTTCTTTCTGTTTCTGTAAATTTGCAATATTATCTCGTAAAATGAGTACTTTTTAATGTAAATGTATACTTTTTAATGTAAATGTATTACTTTTTTATGTAAATGTATTCCTTTTTAAATGCAAAATGGTGACATTTGTCATATACAATTCTGACTTTTAAAATTACATTTTTGTTGTTATATAGTGGCCTTTTTTGAGTCAAATTATGACTTTTCTCATAATTTCGCCAAGTAAAAATTCTGATTATTATTATAATATTGCCAAAATTGTAAAGTTTTCTTATGGAAATTGTGACTTTTGAGCAAAATTACGACTTTTTTTCATAAAATTGCCCAAATTTTAAGCTTTTCTTGTAAAATTGCGACTGTTATGGAGTAAAATTCCAACTATTATCAGAATATTGCTCAAATGTTCAATTTTTCTTGTAAAATTATTAGGGATGTCCGATAATGACTTTTTGCCGATATCCGATATGCCGATATTGTCCAACTCTTTAATTACCGATACCGATATCAACCGATACCGATATCAACCGATATATGCAGTCGTGGAATTAACACATTATTATGCCTAATTTGGACAACCAGGTATGGTGAAGATAAATGAATCAAATCAAATAAGATAAATAAATTAAAAACATTTTCTTGAATAAAAAAGAAAGTAAAACAATATAAAAACAGTTACATAGAAATTAGTAATTAATGAAAATTTGTAAAATTAACTGTTAAAGGTTAGTACTATTAGTGGAGCAGCAGCACGCACAATCATGTGTGCTTACGGACTGTATCCCTTGCAGACTGTATTGATATATATTGATATATAATGTAGGAAGCAGAATATTAATAACAGAAAGAAACAACCCTTTTGTGTGAATGAGTGTAAATGGGGGAGGGAGGTTTTTTGGGTTGGTGCACTAATTGTAAGTGTATCTTGTGTTTTTTATGTGGATTTAATAATATAGCTCGGTTGGTAGAGTGGCCGTGCCATCAACCTGAGGGTTGCAGGTTCGATCCCCACTTCCGCCATCCTAGTCACTGCCGTTGTGTCCTTGGGCAAGACACTTTACCCACCTGCTCCCAGTGCCACCCACACTGGTTTGAATGTAACTTAGATATTGGGTTTTCACTATGTAAAGCGCTTTGAGTCACTAGAGAAAAGCGCTATATAAATATAATTCACTTCACTTCACAAACAAAAACAAAAAAAACCAAAAAAAAAACCCCGATACTGATAATAAAAAAACAATACCGATAATTTCCGATATTACATTTTAACGCATTTATCGGCCGATAATGTCGGCAGACCGATATTATCGGACATCTCTAAAAATGATGACTTGTGTTGAGTAAAATGACGACTTTTGTTATAATACTGCCAAAATTACAAGTTCTTCTTGTGAAATTGTGACCTTTTTCGTGTGAAATTTCTCACAACAAGCTTTTTTTACATTTGCATAGCATGTACACTACCGTTCAAAGAGTTTGGGTTCACATTGAAATGTCCTTATTTTTGAAGGAAAAACACTGTACTTTTCAATGAAGACAACTTTAAAGTAGTCTTAACTTTACAGAAATACACTCTATACCAGGGGTGGGCAATTCATTTTTACCGGGGGCCGCATGAGCAACCCGAGCACTGCTGGAGGGCCACATCCACAATATTTCTATTAAATTTTGCTCAATATTTTTTTTTATATATACCGTAAGATAAATAATAGTAATAATAATAACTAATAATAATAGTAATACTTCAACATAGTGTGTGTAACAGCATTCCATGACTAATATAAATAAATTAACATTAATAATAAATGACAGTAAAATAAGCACACGTATGACTGAGGAGTCATAGTGTAACTTTGAGTTGTCCGACTTTTTGTGTGGCCATAAACGCACCAGTGGTTTAGTGTTGGTGACAGATGACAAGTTGGTTTTGGCCTGGTTTGTACGGCAGAAAATGACTAGTTTTTCCAGATAGAAGTGTTTTACTCATGTGTTTGGTGTGGTTATGTCCGAATATAAACAGTTTTGCTCAATAAAGTGATCGATATAATTCCTGTCCTCGAAGCATCTCGATAGACGTTACAATAATTGAACGGTGTTCAATTGAACGGTGTTGACGAACACCGTTAGGGCCGCTTGTTGTCACTGTCACTCAAAGTTGCATTGCAAAATTACATAGAATAAATATGTTTATTTTGTTTAGAATTCAGATGGGATTTGATTTGGTGCGCGGCATATATTTGCTGCGCGCAGCGGACGCTTGAGCAGTGCGCAATTGCGCAGGCGCGCACCTTAGAGGGAACGTTGCTTGGCAGTCCATGTCTTGTTGGAAACACGCCATTCCTCATCAGCTTTTCTCTTTTTAGCGTCTCGGGTGTAAACCGTGCATCACTTGTCGCTGCATGTGCACCTTCACTCGCAGGTTACACACGGACACACGCCCATAAATAACACTTTTCAAAATAAAAGCAGCACAGTTGTATTGCGCGCACGACATAGATGTTTTTTCAACTTTATTTTGTAATTTGTGATTGCAGCTGTTCACTTTCACGCACACGCACACGTCCACACGGAAGTAATACAAATAACGATTTTCAAAACAAAAGCAGCACCGTTGTATTGCACACTCGACATAGATACTTTTTTAAATTTATTTTGTAATTTATAATTGGCCTCACGCGGGCCGGACAGGGACGCACAAAGGGCCGCAGAATGCCCAGGTCTGCTCTATACATTGCTAATGTGGTAAATGACTATTCTAGCTGCAAATGTCGGGTTTTTGGTGCAATATCTACATAGGTGTATAGAGGCCCATTTCCAGCAACTATCACTCCAGTGTTCTAATGGCACAATGTGTTTGCTCATTGGCTCAGAAGGCTAATTGATGATTAGAAAACCCTTGTGCAATCATGTTCACACATCTGAAAACAGTTTAGCTCGTTACAGAAGCTACAAAACTGACCTTCCGTAGAGCAGATTGAGTTTCTGGAGCATCACATTTGTGGGGTCAATTAAACGCTCAAAATGGCCAGAAAAAGAGAACTTTCACCTGAAACTCGACAGTCTATTCTTGTTCTTAGAAATGAAGGCTATTCCACTAAATCAGGGGTCGGCAACCCAAAATGTTGAAAGAGCCATATTGGACCAAAAATACAAAAACAAATCTGTCTAGAGCCGCAAAAAATTAAAAGCCATATTACACGTGTCATGAGATATAAATTTAATTAAGAGGACTTAAAGGAAACTAAATGACCTCAAATATAGCTACAAATGAGGCATAATGATGCAATATTAGTGTACATATCGCTAGCCTAAATAGCATGTTAGCATCGATTAGCTTGCAGTCATGCAGTGACCAAATATGTCTGATTAGCACTCCACACAAGTCAATAACATCAACAAAACTCACCTTTGTGCACTCATGCACAACGTTAAAAGTGTGGTGGACAAAATGAGACAGAAAAAGAAGTGGCATAAAACACGTCCTAGAAAGTCGGAGAAAGTTATACATGTAAACAAACTACGGTGAGTTCAAGGACCGCCAAAATTAGTAGGACAAAACGGCGCTCGCCAAATACTCGAATCAGTGAAGCATGTTTAATATAAACAGTGTGATTTATAACATTTAGGGAGGTTTGTGTCATGTTTGTCCTCCTACAGAAACCATACTGAAACATAAAATTGATTTTTTTCCCCTCATCTTTTTCCATTCTTCATACATTTTTGAAAAATCTCCAGAGAGCCACTAGGGCGGTGCTAAAGAGCCGCATGCGGCTCTAGAGCCGCGGGTTGCCGACCCCTGCACTAAATTGTTTGGGTGACCCCAAACTTTGGAACGGTAGTGTATATATTATTAATGTTGTAAATACAAATATTTATATATCTACAAAGGGTGGACCTAAAGAGGCGGGCATTTTTCGCAGGTCTCAAGAAGGCGGAGAAAAAGACAAATGTGTGCGCGCTCCTCACCCTGGTGAGCTTTAATCTGCGGCAGAACGTTCTGCAGCAGCTCCAGCGACTTCCTGTGGTACTCGGCCTGGACTTCAATCAGCTGCGGGGCGAGAGGACACGTGAGCGTGTGCACGTGCACGTGGGCGCGTGCACGTGGCGGAGCGCTCACCGTCTGGAAGTAGCTGGCGTGGTCCAGCTCCTTGGCCATGAAACCGTACATGTCTGCCGACAGCTGGTCCTGGGGGGGCAAAGCGAGTGAGCCCGGAGCAAGACACACAATGTCCGAGATGCACATGCACGCGAGGGTGACCTCTGACCCGACAGATCTCCATGCGGTTGGCGGCCTCCTCCATCTCCTCCCTCAGGTGGTCGGCCTTGGCCCCTGCCGGCTGCAGACTGCTGGACAGGCCCGACGACTTGCCGGACTGGTAGTAGCTGCCGGCGTTTTGGCGGACAGGAAGTTAGCATGGACGACACACACACACACACGTACACACACACACACACACACACGCACACACACACACACACACACACACACACACACACACACACACACACACTGACCGAGTGCGTGCAGAGTCCATGTCCAGGACCAGCTTGGCTAAATGTTTCCTTTGTTTCTGGATGTTTGGGATTTCCACCTGAAGAAAAGGAAAAAAGGGACTTTTGTAGTCAGGTGTGAACGAGGGCGACACACACACACACACACACACACACACACACACACACACACACACACACACACACACACACTGCTCTCATGCAGATTATTTTACAAGAAGCACGCAGGTGTTGCGTCACAACCACAGCTCACACTCTAGTTTCAATGGTGTCATTGACACGCCGAGGTAACTTTCAGTTTCGATCCATGTCAAGTCATGACCTGAGATGGGTAGGTTGTGAGTTCAAACCCCGGCCGAGTCATACCAAAGACTATAAAAACGGGAGCCTTGGCACTCAGCTTTAAGGGTTGGAATTGGGGGTTAAAACAAGCAAAAATGATTCCCGGGCGCGGCCACCGCTGCTGCTCACTGCTCCCCTCGCCTCCCAGGGGACGATCGAGGGTGATGGGTCAAGTGCAGAGAATAATTTGGCCACACCTAGTGTGTGTGTGGCAATCATTGCTACTTTAACTTTAACAACCAAAATCATAACCATTTTAGAGAATGCTTTGATCTTTAAATGGCTCCGCCCCCTCCCCAGAGCTGATACTACTATTGTTTCTACTTACTCTTTTGGTATAAGATAAATAGTTCATCTTCAATTCATGCACCTGTCATTCATTGAACAGCCTGAGAACTAATGGGATGCGACGTGGAGGTGTCGGTTTCTTTGATCTATTGGACTGCCACAGGAAGGACCCGAAATCTACGAGTAGAGAGGGGGCAAACCTGACACCGCTCCGAGCAGCTTTTTGTTTGCACTGTTTATGACCCAGCGCAGCAGCTGTTTATGACCTCCCTCCCCTTAGAACATACTTGCCAACCTTGAGACCTCCAATATCGGGAGGTGGGGGGGGGGGCGTGGTTATTTACAGCTAGAATTCACCAACTCGAGTATTTCATATATATTTCATATATATATATATATATATGAAATACTTGACTTTCAGTGAATTCTAGCTATATATATATATATATTTTTTATTTTATTTTATTTACACAGAAAAAAAACAAAAAAACTTGAATTTCAGTGTTCCAGTGGCTATCCATTAGATGGCAGTATTGTCCTGTTTAACTTCTCCGTTCATGATGAGTATATCATTTCGGCAGCCATGTCTGTAATTTCCTCGTACTTCTGCTTCGTCTCCTTGTTGTGTGCGCAGTTGTGCACTCTATAAAAGCCCTGGATGTTATGACGTCTTTGGGCAGGCAAGCTGTTTATTTTGTGGGAAAGCGGACGTGAGAACAGGCGGTCCCCACTCAGTCTCAGGTCCGCATTGAGCTGGAGGGGGCGTGGCCTCCAGCTCCGGCTGAATACCGGGAGTTTGTCGGGAGAGGCGCTAAATATCGGGATTCTCCCGCTAAAAACGGAAGGATTGGCAAGTATGCCTTAGAAGCAGCTGCAGCTATGTAATCAGGAAAGAAATCCTGTCTCCGTTGGATTCCTTGCTTCTTGTCTTGTTTGATAGACAGTTCGGCGATTGAGCCTGACACATGCTCCTACCTCTGCGAGGTCGTAGAGCGGGTCCAGGACGTCCCGCTCGACGGTGACTTCCAGCAGGACCAGCTCCTGGGCCAGTTGGTCCTGGGTCTCGCCGCACAGCTTCAGCATCTTCCTGCAGGACGGACGACCGCAGACGTTGAAACGATGCTGATCAACATCCACGCAGCGTTGAGTAAGTGTGTGTGTGTGTGTGTGTGTGTGTGTTTGTGTGTGTGTGTGTGTGTGTGTGTGTGTGTGTGTGTGTGTGTGTGTGTGTGTGTGTGTGCCAGGGTGGTCTCAATACTTCGAGTATTTTCTCGATCTTTGTGTCCTGGGCATGACGTTAAAGTGCATCCGGCAGTGGAGGCTCCTCTATGGGGTCTTGGGGCACGAGGAGGTTAACCCCTTTACTACTGTTACCCCAGGTGGCCCCTGGCAAAGGCCTAGTACCTGACTGCCCCCTAGCCAGGGATATGGTGAAAACCTCAACGGCTGCGGTGGCGGAAGAAGGCTGCAGCAGAAAAGGGTCCGCGGTCGTCTTGGACTCCGTGCCACTGGACCCTGACCGCATTCTGTCAAGGATGGTGTGGTGACTGTCTGTGCACCAGTCTCCCCACGTTAAACTACCGTATTTCCTTGATTAGCCGCAGGGGCGCTAATTAATTTAAAACCTCCTGTCACTCCTGCGCTTACCAGAAGCCTGCGGGATGGCCAAGCGGTAATTATTTTAAAACCTCTTCTCACTCCGGCGCTTACCTTATCATGAAAAGCACATTTAATAAAAAAAAAACGTTATTATTGTCTTACCTTTAGGTATAAATGAGTCCATGCCAGCTCCTTTTGAAGAAAAGCATCGATATAGAAGACTTCCTTATCTTTCTTCAGTTTTAAAAGTCTCTCTGTCTCGATGGAGATCTTCCTTTTAACTATTACCTCCTGCTTAGATTAAAAGTCCAGTTTAGAAAACGGTTTTATTTTAGATATGTAATCCTCCATGGTAAAAGTCCAAGCAAACAATGGCTGCGCACTCTTGCTGCCGGTTGTCTTCTTCTGCAGTACCAGCAGTCGCAAGAAGGCTGCAGCAGAAAAGGGTCCGCGGTCGTCTTGGACTCCGTGCCACTGGACCCTGACCGCATTCTGTCAAGGATGGTGTGGTGACTGTCTGTGCACCAGTCTCCCCACGTTAAACTACCGTATTTCCTTGATTAGCCGCAGGGGCGCTAATTAATTTAACACCTCCTGTCACACCTGCGCTTACCAGAAGCCTGCGGGATGGCCAAGCATGCGCTAATTATTTTAAAACCTCTTCTCACTCCGGCGCTTACCTTATCATGAAAAGCACATTTAATAAAAAATGTTTTATTATTGTCTTACCTTTAGGTATAAATGAGTCCATGCCAGCTCCTTTTGAAGAAAAGCATCGATATAGAAGACTTCCTTATCTTTCTTCAGTTTTAAAAGTCTCTCTGTCTCGATGGAGATCTTCCTTTTAAGTATTACCTCATGCTTAGATTAAAAGTCCAGTTTAGAAAACTGTTCTATTTTAGATATGTAATCCTCCATGGTAAAAGTCCAAGCAAACAATGGCTGCGCACTCTTGCTGCCGGTTGTCTTCTTCTGCAGTACCAGCAGTCGCAAGAAGGATCACTAGCGCCCTCTACCACCAGGAGGCGGGAGTCATTTAATGACTCATATTTGACCCGGCGGAAGTGCCAAGCATGCGCTAATTATTTTAAAACCTCTTCTCACTCCGGCGCTTACCTTATCATGAAAAGCACATTTAATTAAAAAAAAACGTTATTATTGTCTTACCTTTGGGTATAAATGAGTCCATGCCAGCTCCTTTTGAAGAAAAGCATCGATATAGAATACTTCCTTATCTTTCTTCAGTTTTAAAAGTCTCTCTGTCTCGATGGAGATCTTCCTTTTAAGTATTACCTCCTGCTTAGATTAAAAGTCCAGTTTAGAAAACTGTTCTTTTTTAGATATGTAATCCTCCATGGTAAAAGTCCAAGCAAACAATGGCTGCGCACTCTTGCTGCCGGTTGTCTTCTTCTGCAGTACCAGCAGTCGCAAGAAGGATCACTAGCGCCCTCTACCACCAGGAGGCGGGAGTCATTTAATGACTCATATTTGACCCGGCGGAAGTGCCAAGCATGCGCTAATTATTTTGCGAAACGAGTTTGACCCGGCTGTAACTCGAGGCAATTCAAGGAAATACGGTAAGTCACGCACAGGCATCCTCCATAAAGGGATACACCCCTACCAGGAGGATCGTCATACTCGTTGGGAGTGACCGCCGATGGTCTCCATACAAATATTTTGGTACCGAAATGTATTTCGATACGTTTCTGAATAAAGGATCTGTGGTGTGCGCGTACTCACCCGAGTAGAGACTCGTCCCCGAGCACGGCGGCCCCCTCCACCATGCATTGTGCGAGCGTGGCGAGGGGAAGCTTCTTCTGAAAAACACACGCGAGTGAGTCACCGCGACAAGCCTCGCCAAAATAAGAGCGTGCGCACGTGTGGCCGCGCTCACCGACGGCGACCTGACCGACTTCTTGTCCAGGTCCACGCCCTGCTGGCTCTGCAGGCACGCCGCCAGCCTCTTGTGCGTGCTGTGACACACCTGCTTGACCAGATCCAGCCGCTTCTCAGCCTGGCAACAGAGACAAAATAAAAGCTGTCTCTTCTCGCTGAATGTTACAGCGGAGTTGACATACCCTCTATTTACCAAATGTTGTATTCACAAGCTTTTACATGCAGCCACTTATGCGTACGAACGCCTCATTCATTTTGTGTGCCGCTGGAAGCCTCCGGGTGCGGCCTGGTAATTAGTAGGGAATCGCTGTGGACTTACACGTACGTAAGAGAAAGAATTCCCACTTACTTCGCCGCCTGTCTCTGCTGTTCACTGACAGGAAGGTAAAAAGTAGGGATGTCCGATAATGGCTTTTTGCCGATATCCGATATTGTCCAACTCTTTAATTACAGATACCGATATCAACCGATACCGATATCAACCGATACATTGGAGCTTTTTTTGGGTCAATTTTTTTGTTGGCATTGAAAATTGCAACATTAGCTAGAGGTAATCCGACTAAGTTGGCTCCCATTACCGATACCGATATCAACCGATACCGATATCAACCGATACATTGGAGCTTTTTTTGGGTCAATTTTTTTGTTGGCATTGAAAATTGCAACATTAGCTAGAGGTAATCCGACTAAGTTGGCTCCCATTACCGATACCGATATCAACCGATACCGATATCAACCGATACATTGGAGCTTTTTTTGGGTCAATTTTTTTGTTGGCATTGAAAATTGCAACATTAGCTAGAGGTAATCCGACTAAGTTGGCTCCCATTACCGATACCGATATCAACCGATACCGATATCAACCGATACATTGGAGCTTTTTTTGGGTCAATTTTTTTGTTGGCATTGAAAATTGCAACATTAGCTAGAGGTAATCCGACTAAGTTGGCTCCCATTACCAATACCGATATCAACCGATACCGATATCAACCGATACATTGGAGCTTATTTTGGGTCAATTTTTTTGTTGGCATTGAAAATTGCAACATTAGCTAGAGGTAATCCGACTAAGTTGGCTCCCATTACCAATACCGATATCAACCGATACCGATATCAACCGATACATTGGAGCTTATTTTGGGTCAATTTTTTTGTTGGCATTGAAAATTGCAACATTAGCTAGAGGTAATCCGACTAAGTTGGCTCCCAGCGCTAAGAGTCGGCAAACGGGGAGTGACGTCACGCGCCAACCCGGGTAATTATTAGGACTCCCGCCTTCTAGGAGGGGAACGTCCTCTCAGATTCTTTAGTTCTAAGGCGGTCTAAATAACGAGGCGACTAGAACTGAAGTTGAACAATTTATTCCACAAAAAGAGTAAGTACAAACAAATGTGCGCTGGAGAGAGAGATACATTTTGATTTCTATTTATTGTTTTGATTGGGAAGAGCTGGACGAAGTGGCTGGGGAGAGGGAAGTCTGGGCTTCCCTGCTTAGGCTGCTGCCCCCGCGACCCGACCTCGGATAAGCGGAAGAAGATGGATGGATGAGATGGGTTTTAATTAGGGATGTCCGATAATGGCTTTTTGCCGATATCCGATATGCCGATATTGTCCAACTCTTTAATTACCGATACCGATATCAACCGATACCGATATCAACCGATATATGCAGTCGTGGAATCAACACATTATTATGCCTAATTTGGACAACCAGGTATGGTGAAGATAAGGTACTTTTTTTTTTTTAAATAATAAAATAAGATAACTAAATTAAAAACATTTTCTTGAATAAAAAAGAAAGCAAAACAATATAAAAACAGTTACATAGAAACTAGTAATGAATGAAAATGAGTAAAATTAACTGTTAAAGGTTAGTACTATTAGTGGAGCAGCAGCACGCACAATCATGTGTGCTTACGGACTGTATCCCTTGCAGACTGTATTGATATATATTGATATATAATGTAGGAAGCAGAATATTGATAACAGAAAGAAATGGGGGGAGGGAGGTTTGTTGGGTTGGTGCACTTATTGTAAGTGTATCTTGTGTTGTTTTTTTTATGTGGATTTAATAATTAAAAAAACAAAACAAAACAACGATACAGATAATAAAAAAACCGATACCGATAATTTCCGATATTACATTTTAACGCATTTATCGGCCGATAATATCGGCATTATCGGACATCTCTAGTAAAAAGGATTTGACTTTTTAACTTGTTTTTGTACTATTGTGGCAACATGGTGGTTTACCTTTTTAAGAGCAGGGGATTAAAGGCCTCACCTTTTCTCCTCCAAACATATCGCTGGGTATTGTGGCTCCATTTTTGTTTCATCCGACACCACGTGGACTAAGATAAGACCTTCTGGAGGAAAGTTCTGTGGTCGGATGAAAGAAAAATGGAGCCACAATACCCAGCGATATGTTTGGAGGAGAAAAGGCCAGGCTTTTAATCCCAGGAACACCATTCCTACTGTCAAGCATGGTGGTGGTAGTATTATGCTCTGGGCCTGTTTTGCTGCCAATGGAACTGCTGCTTTAAATGGGACAATAAAAGGAGGATTAGCTCCAAAATTCTTCAGGACAAGCTAAAATCATCAGGCCGGATGATTATGTATGTATATATACACACATACATATATATATGTACATACTGTATGTATATATACACACATACACATATATATGTACATACTGTATGTATATATACACACATACACATATATATGTACATACTGTATGTATATATACACACATACACATATATATGTACATACTGTATGTATATATACACACATACATATATATATGTACATACTGTATGTATATATACACACATACATATATATATGTACATACTGTATGTATATATACACACATACACATATATATGTACATACTGTATGTATATATACACACATACATATATATATGTACATACTGTATGTATATATACACACATACACATATATATGTACATACTGTATGTATATATACACACATACATATATATATGTATGTGTGTATATATACACACATACAAATATATATGTACATACTGTATGTATATATACACACATACACATATATATGTACATACTGTATGTATATATACACACATACATATATATATGTACATACTGTATGTATATATACACACATACATATTTATACAGTATATACATACATACATATACAGTATTAATATACATACATATATATACATATACATATATACATAAATATACACATATATATAGATATATATATATATACAGTATATACACATACAGTATATACACACACACGTATACTTCATAGTGTCTTCAAAGTGTGCATTCCTTTGCTCAAATAAGGATTTTGGCAAGGCTGGAACCAATTATTGTTCATGTTTCTTATGGGGAACTCTGCTTCACTGTACAAACTCGGGATGCACATTTTTGGGCACCTCACTAGTCGACCCCATTCTGGTTCCTGGGCTGCCGAGTCCATTGAGGATGGAGTCTCCATTCAACACCATTCTTGCAATGTAATATTTGAAACTTTATACTGAGAACTTTAGCGTGAAACTTTTTCAAAAACAGGAAAGCCGCTTAGCTCGAATGAATGCTGCGTCAAAACTAAAACAAAAAAGAATA
>NC_084751.1:8192356-8207356 GCF_033978785.1 Entelurus aequoreus
CCACCTCATTTTAAAGTGGCCCGCCATATCACTTTACTGTGGACCGCCACCTCATTTTAAATTGGCCCGTCCCACGATTTTAATGTGGAACGCTGCATAATTCTAATATGGTCCGCCACATCATTTTATTGTGGCACTCCAGATCATTTTATTGTGGCCCGTCACATAAATGTATTGTGGGCCAACACTTCGATTTAAAGTGTGTCGTCCCATAATTTAAAAGTGGCATGCTACACAATTCTAATGTGGTCGGCCACTTCATTTTATAGTGGCCCTCCACATCATTTCAAAGTGGCCCGCCACTTCATTTAACATGGCTCGCCAGATCATTTTATTGTGCACTGACACTTAATCTAATGGGGCCCGTCCCATAATTTTAAAGTGGCATGCTACATAATTCTAAAGTGGCCCTCCCCATTATTTTATTGTGGACCGCCACATAGATGTACTGTGGCCCGCCACATAAATGTATTGTGGCCCAACACTTTAAATTTAAAGTGTGTCGTCCCATAAATTTGACGTGGCACGTGGCATAATCCTAATATGGTCCGCCACATAATTTTATGGTGGCCCGTCACAGAATTTTATTTTGGCCCTTCAGATCATTTTAAAGTGGCCCTCCCCATAATTTAACATGGCCCGCTACATAGTGGTCCACCATGTCATTTGAAAGTGTGACATCACATCGTGTTGTTTAAACATCCTTCTGACTCCTCAGACATATCGCTGATACCAGGGCTGGCCGATACAACGATATCAGTATATATCACGATAGACACGTTATCGATATTCATCTAAAAAATAGTTTTCTTTTTCCTTCTTCTTGGCAGGAAGAAAGCAGATAACTGATGAGGTGATACAGGTGTCATCCCCACGTCCCTGGGAAGCCCTCTGTGACCTTTGACACGGTAGGGCACCGTGTGTTGCGTAACGAGCAGTGAGGTCACATGACCACAAAACCCAGCCTCCCGGCTGGAGTTGGCCCAAAAAGTGGCGGCCATCAGAATGCCGCTCACAGCGCTTCTCTCCGCACAGACAAAGGCGGGCCTCACTCCCAATTCACACGCACTGACTCCGCCCCTTTGTGTGAATCCATCCAGTAGTTTGTTGGATTCATTTAGTAATCAGATTACCGTAAACACACTTTATAGTCTCAATGATTATTTTAGAAACAAGAGTTGAAACAAAGAATGTACTTGTCACATTCCTTCAGTAACACATATCAATGTTTGTATCCACCTGTATCATATTTAACATTCCTTCAGTAACACATATCAATGTTTGTATCCACCTGTATCATATTTAACATTCCTTCAGTAACACATATCAATGTTTGTATCCACCTGTATCATGTTTAACATTCCTTCAGTAACACATATCAATGTTTGTATCCACCTGCATCATGTTTAACATTCCTTCAGTAACACATATCAATGTTTGTATCCACCTGTATCATGTTTAACATTCCTTCAGTAACACATATCAATGTTTGTATCCACCTGTATCATGTTTAACATTCCTTCAATAACACATATCAATGTTTGTATCCACTTGTATCATGTTTAACATTCCTTCAATAACACATATCAATGTTTGTATCCACCTGTATCATGTTTAACATTCCTTCAGTAACACATATCAATGTTTGTATCCACCTGTATCATGTTTAACATTCCTTCAATAACACATATCAATGTTTGTATCCACCTGTATCATGTTTAACATTCCTTCAATAACACATATCAATGTTTGTATCCACCTGTATCATGTTTAACATTCCTTCAGTAACACATATCAATGTTTGTATCCACCTGTATCATGTTTAACATTCCTTCAATAACACATATCAATGTTTGTATCCACCTGTATCATGTTTAACATTCCTTCAATAACACATATCAATGTTTGTATCCACCTGTATCATGTTTAACATTCCTTCAATAACACATATCAATGTTTGTATCCACCTGTATCATGTTTAACATTCCTTCAATAACACATATCAATGTTTGTATCCACCTGTATCATGTTTAACATTCCTTCAATAACACATATCAATGTTTGTATCCACCTGTATCATGTTTAACATTCCTTCAATAACACATATCAATGTTTGTATCCACCTGTATCATGTTTAACATTCCTTCAATAACACATATCAATGTTTGTATCCACCTGTATCATGTTTAACATTCCTTCAATAACACATATCAATGTTTGTATACACCTGTATCATGTTTAACATTCCTTCAGTAACACATATCAATGTTTGTATCCACCTGTATCATGTTTAACATTCCTTCAGTAACACATATCAATGTTTGTATCCACCTGTATCATGTTTAACATTCCTTCAATAACACATATCAATGTTTGTATCCACCTGTATCATGTTTAACATTCCTTCAGTAACACATATCAATGTTTGTATCCACCTGTATCATGTTTAACATTGCTTCCATGCACGCAGGCCATAGCAACAACAGCTGTTGCCATGGTTACAAGGGGCTGACACATGTACAGCGGTGCGGAAGGAAAGGAGACACGGTCAGCGTCATCAGCTCCCTTAACAACAGTCGCCATGGTAACGCCTTAATGAGGTCACCCGGGTTGAGGCCCAGTGTGGAGCGTCGTCTGGCGCCCGGGTGTTTCCTCCATGTTCTTTTTATTTTCCCTTCATGTTCACCACATGTTCTTTTCATGTTCCCTTCATGTTCCCCACATGTTCTTTTCATGTTCCCTAATGTTCCCATCATGTTCTCTTCATGTTATTTTCATGTTCCCTAATGTTCCCATCATGTTCTTTTCATGTTCTCTTCATGTTATTTTTATGTTCCCTAATGTTCCCATCATAATCTTTTCATGTTCTCTTCATGTTATTGTTCTGTTCCCTAATGTTCCCATCATGTTCTTTTCATGTTCTCTTCATGTTATTTTTATGTTTCCTAATGTTCCCATCATGTTCTTTTCATGTTCTCTTCATGTTATTTTTATGTTCCCATTATGTTCTTTTCATGTTCTCTTCATGTTATTGTTCTGTTCCCTAATGTTCCCATCATGTTCTTTTCATGTTCCCTTCATGTTCTTTTTCTGTTCCCTAATGTTCCCCACATGGTCTTTTCATGTTCCCTTCATGTTCCTCTTATTTTCCCTTAATGTTATTTTCATGTTCTCTTCATGTTCCTCTCATTTCCCCTTAATGTTATTTTTATGTTCCCTTCATGTTCTTTTCATGTTCCCTTCATGTTCTTTTTATGTTCCCATCATGTTCTCTTCATATTTCCTTCATGTTCTCCTCATGTTCCCTTCATGTTATTTTCATGTTCCCATCATGTTGTCTTCGTTACCCTCATGTTCCCTTCATGTTTCCTTCATGTTCCCTTCATGTTATTTTCATGTTTCCTTCATGTTCCCATCATTGTTCTCTTCATGTTCTTTTCATGTTCCTTTCGTGTTCCCCTCATGTTGTCTTCATTTGCCCATCATGTTCTCTTCATGTTCTTTTCATGTTCCCATCATGTTCCCTTCATGTTATTTTGATGTTTCCTTCATGTTCCCATCATTGTTCTCTTCATGTTCTTTTCGTGTTCCCCTCATGTTGTCTTCATTTGCCCATCATGTTCTCTTCATGTTCTTTTCATGTTCCCTTCATGTTATTTTGATGTTTCCTTCATGTTCCCATCATTGTTCTCTTCATGTTCTTTTCATGTTCCTTTTGTGTTCCCCTCATGTTGTCTTCATTTGCCCATCATGTTCTCTTCATGTTCTTTTCATGTTCCCTTCATGTTCCCTTCATGTTCCCATCATGTTCCCATCATGTTCCCTTCATGTTATTTTCATGTTCCCTTCATGTTATTTTCATGTTCCCTTAATGTTATTCTCATGTTCCCTTCATGTTCGTTTCATGTTCCGTTCATATTTTGTTCATGTTCCCCTCACCTTCCCTTCGTGTTCCCTACATGTTCTTTTCATGGTATCCTCATGTTCCCTTCATGTTCCCTACATGTTCCCCTCACGTTTCCTTCATGTTCTCTCATGTTCCCCTCATGCTTCCTTCATGTTGCCTCATGCTCCTCTCCTGTTCTCTTCATGTTCCCCTCCTGCTTCCTTCATGTTGCCTCATGCTCCTCTCCTGTTCTCTTCATGTTCCCCTCCTGCTTCCTTAATGTTCCCCTCATGTTCTGTTCCTATTATGACAGTAGTTATGTTATGAAGGTGTTATTGTTCCCCTAAGACATCACAGTTGGAAGAACGTCAGTGTCAATATTAGCAGTGATGAGGAGGTTCTGTGCGTCACAGGTGTTCCTGGGTGTAGCCAAGGCCGTCATGGTGAACACTTTTCTTCTCAGCTAAATGACAGATGGTCGCTCCCCGCCTGTGATGTCATTTCCTGTCTCGGTCCGGTTCTCACCGACGTCAGCTGACAACTTAGAACGTTCCGTGTTTCCAGCTGAGGCTCGAGCAGAGCGTGCAGACTGCAGCTGGGCGGGTCAAAATCCCCCCCCCCGGGGGGAACCCAGGTTGCCATGGCCACGGGGGTGTGGCGCATGTGCTCCCGGCTGCGTGAGTTGGCCTCAACCTTCTGCTGCTTTTTGGTGCCAGAGCAGGAGACAGCTGGGAAAAGTTGTTGACTGAGTGCTGGGATTACACGCGCAGGACAAACATCTCGGGATGTGTCCGTCTAATCCCAGGCAAAGTAGAACCAGCAAACTGAGGGTCAAAGGTCATCACCAAGCACAGATGTTTCTCACCAGCGTCCTTAAAGGACACACACACACACACACACACACACACAGACACACACTGATAGATAGATAGATATTTCAATAAAACACGGCAGGAAAAGAAGAACAAAAACTGGATTGTCCGTCAAAAAGAGGAGACCTGCTGTAGACCAGGTGTGTCCAAACTGTGGCCCGCCTTCTAATCTGGCCCAATAAGCAATTTGGGCGCAGTGTTCTATTATAAAAATACACAATAGCGTCTGCAGTGTGAGAACTACCATTTTGTCACCATCTGGTGGCCAACGACGGTAACTTACGTCAATAGCCATTAATGTGCATAGGTGCACAGCATTCACTTATATTACCCAATCCAAACAACCTTCCCTGGTCATGGTGCGTGAAAAATGTAACCAGTGCAAAGGCTGGTGCTTATTAATATCGACTTCACTATTTTCATAAATACTGGTATCATATATTGTATCTGCTGTTGTAGTTATTCATTTTAAAAGGGCCGATACGGGGGGGAAAGGCCGATACCGATATATATCAGTCGATATTTGGTCATTGATATTTCAATAAAACATGACACAAAAGGACTTAAAAGCCAACAAGAGCACTTAGAGCCACTTGCCTACTTTGCCCTTTGACCCCCACCTGAACATTAAACCTTATTGCCACTTTGTCTACAGGAGTGTGGCGGCCATTACTAACCACGCCGGTAATAACAGCCAATCAGTCATCGGCTGCTGACACCTTTGACTAATGGCTTGACTTTAATGAGCAGCACAGACAAAGACTTTTAAATGTGCATCATTCATGTTGGCCTGGACAACAAAGACTTTTAAATGTGCATCATTCATGTTGGCCTGGACAACAAAGACTTTTAAATGTGCATCATTCAAGTTGGCCTGAATGACGCACTTTTAAAGAAAGAAATCATCAAAAAGATGACGGAGCGTGTGGCAAGCTAACTGGGTGGAGCAGTTGGAGCGAAGCACATTAACGCCATCCAAGGACGCTGAAGTGATATCCACACGACGGACATTTATCCATGAAAATATGGCGAAGCTGCAGGCGGTGCGTTTGGCGGCGAAGCAGCTGGAAGGAGATACTGTAGAAGAAAAATCAATTCATATTCGAATTGCGATTCTTATTCTTCCTGATTTTAAATTGATTCATCATTTTTAAAAATCGATTAAAACAAAACAAAAAACAAAAATTAAAAAAAATTATATATATATATATATAAAACAATTATATATATATATATATATATATATATATAAATATATATATATATATATATATATATATATATATACTGTATATATTTATTTATTTATTTATTTTTTATTTTTTTTAATGTTTTGTTTTAATCGATTTTTAAAAATAATGAATCGATTAAAACAAAACAAAAAAATATATTTAAAAAAAAATAAAAATATATATATATATATATATATATATATATATATATATATATATATATATATATATATATATAATTTTTTTATAATTATTTTGGTTTTCTTTTAATCGATTTTTTAAAATTATGAATATGTACAGTATATATAATTTTTTTTAAAATGTTTTGTTTTGAACGATTTTTTTAAATGATGAATCGATTAAAACAAAACAAAAAAAATATATTAAAAAATATATATATACTGTATATATACAGTATATACACACATAATTTTTTAAAATATACTTAAAAAGAAAAACTATATATATATATATTTTTTTTTTTAATATATATTTTTGGTTTTGTTTTAATCTGGAGCCCATGTATTGAGCAGCTTCATCACGTCACGTCTTAGACTTGGAGTGGTCGGACCTGGTCTACGTGCTGGTGCCAAAACCTCGTTCACAGTATCCAGACTAGATCTGACCAATCTAAGTTCCATCATAACTTCCCTATACACTTATTGCTTGTATATATATATGTGTATATATATATATATATATATATATATATGTATATATATATATATATATAATTTTTTAAAATATATTTTATTGTTTTGTTTTAATCGATTCATCATTTTTAAAAATCGATTAAAACAAAACAAAACAAAAATATTTAAAAACATTAAATATATATATATATATATATATATATATATATATATATATATATATATATATATATATATATATATATATATATATATATATATATATATATATAATTTTTTTGAATATATTTTTTAGTTTTGTTTTAATCGATTTTTAAAAATGATGAATCGATTAAAACAAAACAATAAAAATATATTTTAAAAAATTATATAAAAATGTCATCGATTAAAACAAAACAAAACAAAAATATTTAAAAACATTAAATATATATATATATATATATATATAATTTTTTTGAATATATATTTTTTGTTTTGTTTTAATCTATTTTTAAAAATGATGAATCGATTAAAACAAAACAATAAAAATATATTTTTAAAAATTATATAAAAATGTCATCGATTAAAACAAAACAAAACAAAAATATTTAAAAACATTAAATATATATATAATTTTTTTGAATATATATTTTTTGTTTTGTTTTAATCGATTTTTAAAAATGATGAATCGATTAAAACAAAACAATAAAAATATATTTGAAAAAAATTATATATATATATATATATATACATATATATATATATATATATATAATTTTTTTGAATATATTTTTTTTGTTTTGTTTAATCGATTTTTAAAAATGATGAATCGTGGGGCGGCGTGGCGAAGTTGGTAGAGTGGCCGGGCCAGCAATCGGAGGGTTGCTGGTTACTGGGGTTCAATCCCCACCTTCTACCATCCTAGTCACGTCCGTTGTGTCCTTGGGCAAGACACTTCACCCTTGCTCCTGATGGCTGCTGGCTAGCGCCTTGCATGGCAGCTCCCGCCATCAGTGTGTGAATGTGTGTGTGAATGGGTGAATGTGGAAATACTGTCAAAGCGCTTTGAGTACCTTGAAGGTAGAAAAGCGCTATACAAGTATAACCCATTTATCATTTATATATATATATATATATATATATATATATATATATATATATATATATATATATATACTGTATATATATATAATTTTTTTGAATATATTGTTTTTGTTTTGTTTTAATCGATTTTTAAAAATGATGAATCGATTAAAACAAAACAATAAAAATATATTTGAAAAATTATATATATATATATATATATATATATATATATATATATATATATATATATATATATATATACACAAGCAATAAGTGTATAGGGACGTTATGATGGAACTTAGATTGGTCAGATCTAGTCTGGATACTGTGAACGAGGTTTTGGCACCAGCACGTAGACCAGATCCGACCACTCCAAGTCTAAGACGTGACGTGATGAAGCTGCTCGATACATGGCCTCCATCTAGTGGTAGGCCAAAGAACCACTTAATTCAATTAAATCAATTCTGTTCGATTCGTTTTATTTCCCAGTATTCAAGCACAGTGTTACTGTTCAAACTGTGTGTAATGTTACAGTGACCAAACAATATGAAATATACTTGTTAAATAAAACATCTGCCTTGTTTTTAATGAGTGCTTAGGCCTACTAGGCTACTGTGTTTTAATGTCAGGCCTGGTGTGAAACTTGGAGAGCCAAGTGTTTTGTGAGGTGCTACTTGCTGATCTACAGTAGGTGGCACCAAAGACCCTAGGTATAGCTCTCCTGGGTTATAATAATGAATTGAGTCATCGAACAAAAGTCTAAGTCTTTTGTATCCTTCAGTATGGAGAAGAAGATACAGTATGGAGAAGGAGATACAATATGGAGAAGGAGATACAGTATGGAGAAGGAGATACAGTATGGAGAAGAAGATACAATATGGAGAAGGAGATACAGTAAGGAGAAGGAGATACAATATGGAGAAGGAGATACAGTAAGGAGAAGGAGATACAGTATGGAGAAGAAGATACAGTATGGAGAAGGAGATACAGTATGGAGAAGGAGATACAATATGGAGAAGGAGATACAGTATGGAGAAGAAGATACAATATGGAGAAGGAGATACAGTATGGAGAAGAAGATACAATATGGAGAAGGAGATACAGTATGGAGAAGGAGATACAGTATGGAGAAGAAGATACAATATGGAGAAGGAGATACAGTATGGAGAAGGAGATACAATATGGAGAAGGAGATACAATATGGAGAAGGAGATACAGTAAGGAGAAGGAGATACAATATGGAGAAGGAGATACAATATGGAGAAGGATATACAGTAAGGAGAAGGAGATACAGTATGGAGAAGAAGATACAGTATGGAGAAGGAGATACAGTATGAAGAAGGAGATACAGTATGAAGAAGAAGATACAGTATGGAGAAGGAGATACAATATGGAGAAGGAGATACAGTATGGAGAAGGAGATACAATATGGAGAAGGAGATACAGTATGGAGAAGGAGATACAATATGGAGAAGGAGATACAGTATGGAGAAGGAGATACAATATGGAGAAGGAGATACAGTATGGAGAAGGAGATACAGTATGGAGAAGGAGATACAGTAAGGAGAAGGAGATACAGTAAGGAGAAGGAGATACAGTAAGGAGAAGGAGATACAGTATGGAGAAGAAGATACAGTATGGAGAAGGAGATACAGTAAGGAGAAGGAGATACAGTAAGGAGAAGGAGATACAATATGGAGAAGAAGATACAGTATGGAGAAGGAGATACAGTAAGGAGAAGGAGATACAGTAAGGAGAAGGAGATACAATATGGAGAAGAAGATACAGTATGGAGAAGGAGATACAGTAAGGAGAAGGAGATACAGTATGGAGAAGAAGATACAGTATGGAGAAGGAGATACAGTAAGGAGAAGGAGATACAGTAAGGAGAAGGAGATACAATATGGAGAAGAAGATACAGTATGGAGAAGGAGATACAGTAAGGAGAAGGAGATACAGTAAGGAGAAGGAGATACAATATGGAGAAGGAGATACAATATGGAGAAGGAGATACAGTATGGAGAAGGAGATACAGTAAGGAGAAGAAGATACAGTATGGAGAAGGAGATACGGTAAGGAGAAGGAGATACAATATGGAGAAGGAGATACAATATGGAGAAGGAGATACAGTAAGGAGAAGGAGATACAGTATGGAGAAGGAGATACAATATGGAGAAGGAGATACAGTAAGGAGAAGGAGATACAGTATGGAGAAGAAGATACAGTATGGAGAAGGAGATACAATATGGAGAAGGAGATACAGTAAGGAGAAGGAGATACAGTATGGAGAAGAAGATACAGTATGGAGAAGGAGATACAGTAAGGAGAAGGAGATACAGTATGGAGAAGGAGATACAATATGGAGAAGGAGATACAGTAAGGAGAAGGAGATACAGTATGGAGAAGGAGATACAATATGGAGAAGGAGATACAGTAAGGAGAAGGAGATACAGTATGGAGAAGAAGATACAGTATGGAGAAGGAGATACAATATGGAGAAGGAGATACAGTAAGGAGAAGGAGATACAGTATGGAGAAGAAGATACAGTATGGAGAAGGAGATACAGTAAGGAGAAGGAGATACAGTAAGGAGAAGGAGATACAGTATGGAGAAGAAGATACAGTATGGAGAAGGAGATACAGTATGGAGAAGGAGATACAGTAAGGAGAAGGAGATACAGTATGGAGAAGGAGATACAGTAAGGAGAAGGAGATACAGTATGGAGAAGGAGATACAATATGGAGAAGGAGATACAGTATGGAGAAGGAGATACAATATGGAGAAGGAGATACAGTATGGAGAAGGAGATACAATATGGAGAAGGAGATACAGTATGGTAGCAGCAAAAGTTAAAGTTAAAGTACCAATGATAGTCACACACACACACACACACACACACACACACACACACACACACACACACACACACACACACACACACACACACACTAAGTGCGATGAAATTTGTCCTCTGCATTTGACCCATCCCCTTGATCACCCCCTGGGAGGTGAGGGGAGCAGTGAGCAGCAGCAGTGGCCACGCCCGGGAATCATTTTTGGTGATTTGACCCCCATGGTGGACATGTGCTGATGGTGAGGAGTCTGGTCCTCTCTGTTAGTGACTAGTATCTTTTCATGGAGACAGACTGTTGGTCGCTTGTGCAGGCTGGGTGGTGGTGGTGGTGGTGGTGGTGGTGGTGGGGGCGTGGCTCCGTCATATGTGGCACAAACATGTGGCGAGTTCATCAATGAGAGACTACAAGTGGACCCACTTCCTGCACGCTGAGCAGCCTGCCTTGAAAGTTTTCTCATCAATCAGAAGTATCAGGCAGCTAAAATGGGCCAAACATGGATAAGAGTGGAGAGAGTTTGGTATTTTTCCCATCATGCATTGTAGTAAGGATATAAAAGGGCGTCATTTTGAATTATGTATGGTGCTTGGACATTTTTTTTGTTGATAATATCCACAAAGTTGAGTGAGCAGGTTGTGTTACGTGTGACCATTTGTGTTGACCTTTTGGGTTTTGCACCATGAGTGGGAAAGGTTGCTTGGATTGGGTCGTATAAGTGAATGCTGTGCTGGGTACACTTCAAGGTACAATTCATGGTTATTGATTTAAAGGCCTACTGAAATGAATTTTTTTTATTTAAACGGGAATAGCAGATCCATTCTATGTGTCGTACTTGATCATTTCGCGATATTGCCATATTTTTGCTGAAAGGATTTAGTAGAGAAAATCGACGATAAAGTTCGCAACTTTTGCTCGCTGATAAAAAAAAAAGCCTTGCCTGTACCGGAAGTAGCGTGACGTCACAAGCGGTAGTGCTGCTCACAATTCCCCGTTGTTTACAATGGAGCGAGAGAGATTCGGACCGAGAAAGTGACGATTACCCCATTAATTTGAGCGAGGATGAAAGATTCGTAGATGAGGAACGTTACAGTGAAGGACTAGAGAGACAGTGACGGACGTATCTTTTTTCGCTCTGGCCGTAACTTAGGTACAAGCTGGCTCATTGGATTCCACACTCTCCTTTTTCTATTGTGGATCACGGATTTGTACTTTAAACCACCTCAGATACTATATCCTCTTGAAAATGAGAGTCGAGAACGCGAAATGGACATTCACAGTGACTGAACATGTAAATACACGATTAATAATTCAGCTTTGCGAAGCTAAAAAAAAATAGAAGCTAACCTAGCTACGTAGCCAACGTGATAGCATAGCAGTCTCAAATGCAGATAGAAACTAAATTTTAAAAAAACCCTGACTGGATGGATAGACAGAAGATCAAAAATACTATTAAACCATGAACATGTAAATACACGATTAATAATATTCCGCTTGGCGAAGCTAAAAAAAAACAGAAGCTAACCTAGCTACGTAGCCAACGTGATAGCGTCAGTCTCAAATGCAGATAGAAACTAAATTTAAAAAAAACCCTGACTGGATGGATAGACAGAAGATCAATAATACTATTAAACCATGAACATGTAAATACACGATTAATAATATTCCGCTTGGCGAAGCTAAAAAAAAACAGAAGCTAACCTAGCTACGTAGCCAACGTGATAGCTTCAGTCTCAAATGCAGATAGAAACTAAATTTTAAAAAAACCCTGACTGGATGGATAGACAGAAGATCAAAAATACTATTAAACCATGAACATGTAAATACACGATTAATAATATTCCGCTTGGCGAAGCTAAAAAAACAGAAGCTAACTTAGTTGCGTAGCCAACGTGATAGCGTCAGTCTCAAATGCAGATAGAAACTAAATGAAAAAAAACCCTGACTGGATGGATAGACAGAAGATCAAAAATACTATTAAACCATGAACATGTAAATACACGATTAATAATATTCCGCTTGGCGAAGCTAAAAAAAAATAGAAGCTAACCTAGCTACGTAGCCAACGTGATAGCGTCAGTCTCAAATGCAGATAGAAACTAAATTAAAAAAAAACCCTGACTGGATGGATAGACAGAAGATCAAAAATACTATTAAACCATGAACATGTAAATACACGATTAATAATATTCCGCTTGGCGAAGCTAAAAAAACAGAAGCTAACTTAGCTGCGTAGCCAACGTGATAGCGTCAGTCTCAAATGCAGATAGAAACTAAATTTAAAAAATCCCTGACTGGATGGATAGACAGAAGATCAATAATACTATTAAACCATGAACATGTAAATACACGATTAATAATATTCCGCTTGGCGAAGCTAAAAAAACAGAAGCTAACCTAGCTGCGTAGCCAACGTGATAGCGTCAGTCTCAAATGCAGATAGAAACTAAATTAAAAAAAAACCTGACTGGATGGATAGACAGAAGATCAATAATACTATTAAACCATGAACATGTAAATACATGATTAATAATATTCCGCTTGGCGAAGCTAAAAAAACAGAAGCTAACCTAGCTGCGTAGCTAACTTAGATGCGGCGGCGGGCGTTGTACGCTTTTGACGACACCCCGGCCGCCATCAGAGTCGGCAAGAAACATATATTTCCCCAAAGTTACGTACGTGACATGCACATATCGACACGCACGTACGGGCAAGCGATCAAATGTTTGGAAGCCAAAGCTAGACTCACCATAGTGCGTCTGCTATCCTGCTCAAAACACAACACAACCTCCTGGTGTTGGTGTTGCTGTAGTCCGCCGCTCCACCGATCGCACCTACAACTTTCTTATTTGCAGTCTCCATTGTCCATTAAACAAATTGCTCAATCGCTTTATTAACAAGCGGTAACTGGTTGTAGTTCAAAAAGTAACGCACACACATACACGAGCTGCTGTTAGCCAAAAGTCACGCTCACACACACTCAAGTTCTCCGCCAACTCACTCGCGCATGCGCGTTCCCCAAACCCTTAAAGACACAGTACACTAAAGGCCTACTGAAATGATTTTTATTTATTTAAACGGGAATAGCAGATCCATTCTATGTGTCATACTTGATCATTTCGCGATATTGCCATATTTTTGCTGAAAGGATTTAGTAGAGAAAATCGACGATAAAGTTCGCAACTTTTGCTCGCTGATAAAAAAAAGCCTTGCCTGTAGCGGAAGTAGCGTGACGTCACAGGAGCTAGTATTCCTCACAATTCCCCGTTGTTTACAATGGAGCGAGAGAGATTCGGAGCGACAAAGCGACGATTACCCCATTAATTTGAGCGAGGATGAAAGATTCGTAGATGAGGAACGTTACAGTGAAGGACTTGAGTGCAGTGCAGGACGTATCTTTTTTCGCTCTGACCGTAACTTAGGTACAAGCTGGCTCATTGGATTCCACACTCTCCTTTTTTTATTGTGGATCAGGGATTTGTATTTCAAACCACCTGGGATACTATATCCTCTTGAAAATGAGAGTCCAGAACGCGAAATGGACATTCAGTGCCTTTTATCTCCACGACAATACATCGGCGAAATGCTTTAGCTACGAGCTAACGTGATAGCATCGTGCTTTAACTGCATATAGAAACAAAAGAAATAAACCCCTGACTGGAAGGATAGATAGAAAATCAACAATACTATTAAACCGTGGACATGTAAATACACGGTTAATGCTTTCCAGGCTGGCGAAGGTTAACAATGCTGTGCTAACGACGCCATTGAAGCTAACTTAGCAACCGGACTGCACAGAGCTATGCTAAAAACATTAGCTCTCCACCTACGCCAGCCAGCCCTCATTTGCTCATCAACACCCGTGCTCACCTGCGTTCCAGCGATCGGCAGAAGGACGAAGGACTTCACCCGATGCGTTTGGCGGCCCGGAGACGTAGGAAGTCAAGGTGAGGTCGGCGGCTACCGCGGCTAGCGCTCTAACAAAGTCCTCCTGGTTGTGTTGCTGTAGTCCGCTGCTAATACACCGATCCCACCTACAACTGTCTTCTTTGCAGCCTTCATTGTTCATTAAAAAAATTGCAAAAGATGTCCAGAATACTGTGGAATTATGAAATGAAAACAGAGCTTTTTGTATAGGATTCTACGGGGTACCATAACTTCCGTTACTCTGACTTCGTCACGCGCATACGTCATCATACCGCGATGTTTCAGCCGGATGTTTCCCGGGAATTTTAAAATGTCACTTTATAAGTTAACCCGGCCGTATTGGCATGTGTTGCAATGTTAAGATTTCATCATTGATATATAAACTATCAGACTGCGTGGTCGCTAGTAGTGGCTTTCAGTAGGCCTTTAAATATACTCACATTTCCCATATTCGAAACAGTTATCATATATTTACAAACAGTTTGTAAACAGCAGTCTTACTAATGAATCTCAAA
>NC_084751.1:8212356-8217356 GCF_033978785.1 Entelurus aequoreus
GACAGCACATTTATGTTTATGTTCATGACGTGTGAGACAGTACATTTATGTTTATGTTCATGACGTGTGTGACAGCACATTTATGTTTATGTTCATGACGTGTGTGACAGTACATTTATGTTTATGTTCATGACGTGTGTGACAGGACATTTATGTTTATGTTCATGACGTGTGTGACAGCACATTTATGTTTATGTTCATGACGTGTGTGACAGTACATTTATGTTTATGTTCATGACGTGTGTGACAGCACATTTATGTTTATGTTCATGACGTGTGTGACAGTACATTTATGTTTATGTTCATGACGTGTGTGACAGCACATTTATGTTTATGTTCATGACGTGTGTGACAGCGCAGGTGTAACTATTAAAGGTGATGCACCTGTCAATCAATACGTGACCGCCATGCTAGTGTGACACCCCGCCCCCCTCCTCCTCCTCCTCCCCCCCCTCCTCCCTCCCCTCACTGCAGGGGGTCGCCCGCAGCTCCACGGGCATCACGTCCGCGCCTTGCGCGTGCCCGCCTCCCCGCCAACATCAATGATGCCGCCGTGCGACACGAGAAGGACACGAGGCGGCGTCTCACCTGCCCACGGTCTGGTTGGCGCGCTGTCTCATGCGGTTGAACTGCTTCTTCATCGTGTCTTCTTCTGCGCCACGCAGCGGCTCCCACGCACGATGGACGCCCTTACACGCCGCGCACGGACACTTCCAGGCGGCCGGCGAACGTTAATCCTCCCTTCATGGCGACGTGTGTCCGGTCTGCCGCCCCGCTCCGCTGCTCCGGCCCCGGGGGTGCGGATGGACCGAGTGGAGTGTGTAGTCTCTCGGTCGGCGGGAGGACTGACAGCTCGCTGGAGACCAGACGCGGTCCCCGCGGTGCATCCTGGGAAGTGGAGTTCAGGGCGCGTCGTACTTTACGCATTCAAAAATGCTCCGAATGAAATGTGTTCCTGCTCAACACACACAATATGTACAACTTCAAGAAGACTTTTGAAGGAACAACAATAATAATATGTTTATATTCCTCACACTGAATTTATTTAACTGAATTATTTGTGTTTGATATTTGTAAAATGTTTTTTATTTTTTTTTTACATGAAATTATGCTGACAATTTCAGTGAGTAAAAACGTGTTAAAATTTCAGTTTGTTAAAAAACCCCGACACTGTTTTAAAAGTAAGTGTGTAAAAATTCAGCATAAAATAAATTCAGTACAGAAATATTTGTCGCTTCAAAACTGAAAACCGACATCCTGAAGTTAGTTTGTGTCTTCATCAAGTACATTTTTTTTTTTACACTGACTTCACATAACCAAATTTTTTGCGTTTGAGTCTTGTGAACTGACACTTGTTTTTTCATAATTTCATTTAATTTACCGGAAGTGTGTGGCGGTTAATTTGTCTTTATTACATAAAACATTTTTTGACTCTGAATTTGAACTTTTTTTTTTTGCATTTGAATTGTGCAAAGTGATTGTGTTTTACATTAAATTATGCTGAAAATTTCAGTGAGTAAAAATGTGTGTTAAAATTAAATTAAGTAAACACTGTTTTAAAATTCAGCGTAAAAAACATTCATCCATCCATCCATCCACATAAACTTTTTTTTGTTCCTACACTGAATTTTTATAATTTTTGCCTTTGAGTCTGTGAAGTGATTTTTTTTTTTACATAAATTTATAGTGACACTTATTTTTCATAATTTCATTTAATTTACCGGAAGTGTATGGCGGTTCATTTGTGTCTTTATTACGTAAAACATTTTTTGACTCTGAATTTGAACGTAATTTTTTTGCATTTGAATTGTGCAAAGTGATTTTGTTTAACATTAAATTATGCTGAAAATTTCAGTGAGTAAAAATGTGTGTTAAAATTAAATTAAGTAAACACTCTTTTAAAATTCAGCGTAAAAAACATTCAGTGCAGATATATTTGTTGCTTCAAAACTGAAGGCCAAATTAATTTGTGTCTTCATCACATAAACTTTTTTTTTTTCCTACACTGAATTTTTATAATTTTTGCGTTGAGTCTTGTGAAGTGATTTTTTTTTTTACATAAATTTATAGTGACACTTATTTTTTCATAATTTCATTTAATTTACCGGAAGTGTGTGGCGGTTCATTTGTGTCTTTATTACGTAAAACATTTTTTGACTCTGAATTTGAACGTAATTTTTTTGCATTTGAATTGTGCAAAGTGATTTTGTTTAACATTAAATTATGCTGAAAATTTCAGTGAGTAAAAATGTGTGTTAAAATTAAATTAAGTAAAAACTGTTTTAAAATTCAGTGTAAAAAACATTCAGTGCAGATATATTTGTTGCTTCAAAACTGAAGACCGACTTAATTTGTGTCTTCATCACATAAACTTTTTTTTTTTCCTATACTGAATTTTTATAATTTTTGCGTTTGAGTCTTGTGAAGTGATTTTTTTTTTTACATAAATTTATAGTGACACTTATTTTTTCATAATTTCATTTAATTTACCGGAAGTGTGTGGCGGTTCATTTGTGTCTTTATTACGTAAAACATTTTTTGACTCTGAATTTGAACATATTTTTTTTGCATTTGAATTGTGCAAAGTGATTTTGTTTAACATTAAATGATGCTGAAAATTTCAGTGAGTAAAAATGTGTGTTAAAATTAAATTAAGTAAACACTGTTTTAAAATTCAGCGTAAAATAAATTCATGGCAGAAATATTTATTGCTTCAAAACTGAAGACCGACTTAATTTGTGTCTTCATCACATAAACTTTTTTTTTTTCTTACGCTGAATTTTTATAATTTTTGCGTTTGAGTCTTGTGAAGTGATTTTTTTTTTTTACATAAATTTATAGTGACACTTATTTTTTCATAATTTCATTTAATTTACCGGAAGTGTGTGGCGGTTCATTTGTCTTTATTACATAAAACACTTTTTGACTCTGAATTTGAACATATTTTTTTTGCATTTGAATTGTGCAAAGTGATTTTGTTTAACATTAAATTAAAAAAATGAAAAAATTTCAGTGAGTAAAAATGTGTGTTAAAATTAAATTAAGTAAACACTGTTTTAAAATTCAGCGTAAAAAACATTCAGTGCAGATATATTTGTTGCTTCAAAACTGAAGACCGACTTAATTTGTGTCCCCATAGCGTAAACTTTAATTTTTTTCCTAAACTGAATTTATATAATTTTTCCATTTGAGTCTCATGAAGTGATATTTTTTTTTTTTTTTTACATACATTTTCACTGACACTTTTTTTTTTTCATAATTTCATTTAATTTACCGGAAGTGTGTGGTGGTTCATTTGTGTCTTTATTTCACAAGATGTTTTTTTTACACTGAATTTATGTAACTGAATTTTTTTGCATTAGAATTTGTAAAGTTTTTTTTTTTTACATTAAATTATGCTGACAATTTCAGTGAATACAAATGTGTGGGTTACAATTTAAGTTTGTTAAAATTCAGTGTAAAAAAATTCACAGCAGAAATATTTGTTGCTTCAAAACTGAAGACCGACTTCGGAAGTTAATTTGTGTCTTCATTACGTCAACTTTTTTTTGACACTTAATTTATGTAACTGAATTTGTTTGTGTTTGAATCTTGTGAGTGAATTTTTTTTTTACATAAAATCATGCTGACAATTTTATCACATTTTCGTTTTATTTATTTCATGATTTCATTTCATTTACTTGAAGTGTATGGCGGTTAATTTGTTGTCTATTACATAAGTTTTTTTTTACTCTGAATTTGTGTAACTGAATTTTTTAGCATTTGAATTTTCTAAAGTGATTTTTTTTTTTACATTATGCTGACAATTTAATTTAATTTTCATGGAATTTTATAATTTAATTCTATTAAATTTTATAATTTCATAAACATTTTTGTGTTTGAATATTGTGAAGTGATTTTAATTTAATAACATTTTAATTTGATTTATTCTCATAATTTCATGTAATTATATATGTAATTTTTTACACTGAATTTTAAAACATTGTGTTTTAACAAAGTGAAGTTCTAGACACTATTTTTTTCATAAAATTATCAGCATAATTTGATTGAATTTGTGAGTAAAATGTGTGTGTTCAGTTTGTTGAAATACAATGTTTGAAAATTCACTGTATAAAAATTAAGTGTAAAAATTAAGTCTAAAAAAAACAGTTCTTGTTGCTTGAAACCCACTTCCGGTAAATTAAATTAAGTTAAGTTAAAGTTAAAGTACCCATGATGGTGTGGCAAAATTATTCTCTGCATTTGACACATCACCCTTGATCACCCGCTGGGAGGTGAGGGGAGCAGTGAGCAGCAGCGGTGGCCGCGCCCGGGAATCATGAAATTATGAAATGAAATGAAAATGCAATGAGATTTGATGTAAAAAAAAAAAAATCAGTCTCCAAAACCAGCTTTAATAACACAGACACATATTACTCCATACACTTCCGATAAATTAAGACTGAAGCAATCGATCCAGCCAATGAGGAGTCAAGTTTGCAGTCGTTTTCAGAATCAGAATCAGAATCAGAATCAGAATCGGAAATACTTTATTAATCTCCGAGGGGAAATTAAAATGTTCAGCACAATCCCATTCAAGATCAGACAAACATTACAGTGAGACAGAACAGGATCAAACATTACAGGGAGACAGAACAGGATCAAACATTACAGGGAGACAGAACAGGATCGCTGACGGGTCTGCCAACTTTCGGCGCCCCTTACAAAAAAGGTGAGATACAGGTAAATAATGGGGGAAGAGGGGGTGATTAAAAAATAAAAAATAAACAAAAATAAATTTTGTATACATTGTATTTTGAACACAACTTTTGCTCACAATTTATTTTCCATGAAATTACCAGCAAAATTCGATGCAAAAAAATCAGTTACATAAATTCAGTGTCCAGAAAAAGACACAAATGAACCTCCATAATATGGAAATATGTCCAATGCAGTTGCAGACTACATCCTGTGTGCGGCGCCAGTGAGTCAAAGTGAAGCTCGGAGGCGAAGAAGAAGAA
>NC_084751.1:8219856-8259856 GCF_033978785.1 Entelurus aequoreus
TTTTTAGGATCACTAATACAAAAACTGACAATAATGTCTGATTGAATGCTAAAATGGTTATGACAGACCGCCTCAAAAAGCTACTGAATGAGACACTCAGAAAGTACATGAAAATAATGTGGGATTTACAATATTAACTATGAACGATAAAACACTGAATATTGACAACATTTGAACGTTTTACTTCTCACACCCCTTCTCGATCGACATTATTATTATTATTTTCAAGCAAAACGCAACATAAATGCAACAAAAATATGAATGCGAAGGGTAAAAAAAACACCTACTATCTGATATATTACTTTTCTTGCAGAACTTTGTTGTCAAAATCTCAGATTGCAAGCATTGAAATACTTTGTATGGTTCAAGACTTCCGGTCATTAGAAAACATCACTTTCCATCTTAAAGATCTAAAAATAATGATTTGGGAATGTCTGGCGGGCCAGATTGAAAAGCTTAAGGGGTCTTCATTTACCCAGGTGTGTTGTAACGGCTGCTATTTGATTGTTTTGTAGCTCAAAAAGCCCATCAATAATAACGAGCCAGTCTTCTGAATGGATCTTTTAAAGGAATCCCATCTCTAACGTGGCTGCTCACTCAGCTTTAAAAAAGAACAAAACAGATTTTCTAGCGATGGATGCCTCACTACCTATTTCTGTGATCTCAGAAAGGAGAGGCTTCGGACGAGGACGACGAGGGCAAATCTCTGATGACCAAACCTGGATCCTCTTCTGCCAAGGAGGAGAAAGACAATGAGAACTTCTTTAAAAAGGTAAAGAGGGACTTGAGTGCGTGGAAGTCGGTGTTGGCTGGACTTGCTGTGTTGCGTCTTAGGTGCAGGAAATCCACGAGGGTCTGTACCGGCTGAAGAAGGTGGTTTCTGACCTGGAGAACAAACAGAAGACGGTGCTGGGTGTGGCCCTGCCGGAGGAGGGTACGCTCCTTCTGCACACGCCTGAGCTCACGTACTAACACTAACACCTTCCATCTCTGCAGGCATGAAGAAGGAGCTGCAGACTCTACGCGACGAGATCAAAACCCTGGCCAGTCACATCCAGAAGAAACTAAAGAGTGAGTCATCTCTCTGTGTGGGTTTTTGTTGGTTTGATGGACCGTTAATCACATTTTCATTTAGATTTTAGCTTCTTACGATCACATAATGACATAATAATATAACATAATAATGCAGATGTTCCTTCTTAACTGTACTTAAATGTACAATATATGTATCATATATTTATATTATTCACATGTGAATAATGCTGTATAATAGACTGTATTTATATTATTCACATGTGAATAATGCTGTATAATAGACTGTATTTATATTATTCACATGTGAATAATGCTGTATAATTAAACTTTGAAATAAATAAATCATTAAATAAATCATTAAATCATCAAATTAAAAAAATTGTGAAATAATTGACTCATGAAATAAAAAAAAAGTTAAATAAATGAAATACATTTTCAAAATAATTTGATAAATCATGAAATAAGTAAAATTGGAAATAAATAATTCAATCAAGAAATAAATCATTAAATCATGAAATAAAAAAAGTATAAATAAACTGTATTTATGTTATTCACATGTGAATAATGCTGTATAATAGACTGTGTTTATATTATTCACATGTGAATAATGCTGTATAATAGACTGTATTTATATTAATCACATGTGAATAATGCTGTATCGTATTTATTGTCTATTGTGAGTGAACTTTGGTGCTGATTTTCCCCCCAGGGATCAATAAAGTACTTTCTATTCTATTCTATTCTATTCTATATAAATAGAATAACATTTAAAAAATGACAAATGGGCCACGCAACATTCATGCAAAAAAAAAAAAAGTAAGGCATTTTGGCATTAAACGTAACCGCGTTGCATCAGGAAAATTGACATAAATGTGAAGGAAATGTTGTCATTGTGAGGAGAAGGAAAAAGGAAAAAATTGTTTGGGAAAATAAAATGTCAAGTACCGCTTATTCAGCCCCAAAACATGTCACAAACTAAACAATGTGGAGACAACCTCTTCAAACTAGCAAGCTAAAGTTAGCCCACAACACATCTCATCTGCTTGTGTTGTTGTGAACGACATCATGGGTGTGTTTTGCAATTGTGTTGTTGTGAACGACATCATGGGTGTGTTTTGCAATTGTGTTGTTGTGAACGACATCATGGGTGTGTTTTGCAATTGTGTTGTTGTGAACGACATCACGGGTGTGTTTTGCAATTGTGTTGTTGTGAACGACATCACGGGTGTGTTTTGCAATTGTGTTGTTGTGAACGACATCACGGGTGTGTTTTGCAGTTATGTTGTTGTGAACGACATCATGGGTGTGTTTTGCAGTTATGTTGTTGTGAACGACATCACGGGTGTGTTTTGCAGTTATGTTGTTGTGAACGACATCATGGGTGTGTTTTGCAGTTATGTTGTTGTGAACGACATCACGGGTGTGTTTTGCAGTTATGTTGTTGTGAACGACATCACGGGTGTGTTTTGCAGTTATGTTGTTGTGAACGACATCACGGGTGTGTTTTGCAATTGTGTTGTCGTGAACGACATCACGGGTGTGTTTTGCAAATGTGTTGTTGTGAACGACATCACTGGTGTGTTTTGCAATTGTGTTGTTGTGAAGGACATCATGGGTGTGTTTTGCAATTGTGTTGTTGTGAACGACATCATGGGTGTGTTTTGCAATTGTGTTGTTGTGAACGACATCATGGGTGTGTTTTGCAATTGTGTTGTTGTGAACGACATCACTGGTGTGTTTTGCAATTATGTTGTTGTGAACGACATCACGGGTGTGTTTTGCAATTGTGTTGTTGTGAACGACATCACGGGTGTGTTTTGCAGTTATGTTGTTGTGAACGACATCATGGGTGTGTTTTGCAGTTATGTTGTTGTGAACGACATCACGGGTGTGTTTTGCAGTTATGTTGTTGTGAACGACATCATGGGTGTGTTTTGCAGTTATGTTGTTGTGAACGACATCACGGGTGTGTTTTGCAGTTATGTTGTTGTGAACGACATCACGGGTGTGTTTTGCAGTTATGTTGTTGTGAACGACATCACGGGTGTGTTTTGCAATTGTGTTGTTGTGAACGACATCACTGGTGTGTTTTGCAATTGTGTTGTTGTAAAGGACATCATGGGTGTGTTTTGAAATTGTGTTGTTGTGAACGACATCATGGGTGTGTTTTGAAATTGTGTTGTTGTGAACGACATCATGGGTGTGTTTTGCAATTGTGTTGTTGTGAACGACATCACTGGTGTGTTTTGTAATTGTGTTGTTGTGAACGACATCACGGGTGTGTTTTGCAATTGTGTTGTCGTGAACGACATCACGGGTGTGTTTTGCAATTGTGTTGTTGTGAAGGACATCATGGGTGTGTTTTGCAATTGTGTTGTTGTGAACGACATCATGGGTGTGTTTTGCAATTGTGTTGTTGTGAACGACATCATGGGTGTGTTTTGCAATTGTGTTGTTGTGAACGACATCACGGGTGTGTTTTGCAATTGTGTTGTTGTAAAGGACATCATGGGTGTGTTTTGAAATTGTGTTGTTGTGAACGACATCATGGGTGTGTTTTGAAATTGTGTTGTTGTGAACGACATCATGGGTGTGTTTTGCAATTGTGTTGTTGTGAACGACATCACTGGTGTGTTTTGTAATTGTGTTGTTGTGAACGACATCACGGGTGTGTTTTGCAATTGTGTTGTCGTGAAGGACATCACGGGTGTGTTTTGCAATTGTGTTGTCGTGAAGGACATCACGGGTGTGTTTTGCAATTGTGTTGTTGTGAAGGACATCATGGGTGTGTTTTGCAATTGTGTTGTTGTGAACGACATCATGGGTGTGTTTTGCAATTGTGTTGTTGTGAACGACATCACTGGTGTGTTTTGCAATTGTGTTGTTGTGAACGACATCATGGGTGTGTTCTGCAATTGTGTTGTTGTGAACGACATCACGGGTGTGTTTTGCAATTGTGTTGTTGTGAACGACATCACGGGTGTGTTTTGCAATTGTGTTGTTGTGAACGACATCACGGGTGTGTTTTGCAATTGTGTTGTTGTGAACGACATCACGGGTGTGTTTTGCAATTTGAACTATTCATTCAAGATCTGTCTAGAGAAAGCTAAGGTCCTACTGGTTTAAATATAACTTAGATATTGGGTTTCACTATGTAAAAGCGCTTTGAGTCACTAGAGAAAAGCGCTATGTAAATATAATTCACTTCACTTCACTTTAAGTGTTTATTTGAGCTCTCAAGTATTATCAGTGTACATGAAAGGAAGGTTCATGCTGCTACAGAAAGAAAGAAAGGAGTGATGAATGAAGAATCCATACGAGTAGAAACGTGATGGACGGCTAGAAGACGGACTGGCACTCCCACTTCCGGTTGAAAAGCTCTAAATAGACGGGCAGTGAGCGACCTTGTCCAAAAGATGGCGCCATAGCAGAAACTAACACACCATTTCAGTGTCTTTGCATGATTTTTTAAACTATTTGCTTTATGGCTGAAAAAAGATCCATAAATGAGCTGCGCCGTTTTACAAGTCGCAGGGTTCAAAGCGTAGGGAAAAGTATTGGCTTCTAGTCACTTTGCCATAACGGTGCAGCCTAGTTTGACGGCTGGTGTGGTTGCAGGTATCGAGCCCAAGAAGGGAGAGGATGACGTCAAGTACGTGCCGGTCAACGCTCGCATACAGCGCACGCAGGTCCCGCCTCCTCCTTGTCCCGTTTGGCGTTTGATCCCGCCCCTTCTCCCGTGGTGACGCCAAACGCTCCCTCTCTGCTTGCAGCACGGCGTGCTGTCCCGGGAGTTTGTGGAGCTGATGGGTCACTGCAACACCATCCAGGCGCAGTACCGAGACCGCAACGTGGAGCGGATCCAGAGGCAACTGAAAATCAGTGAGTCCCGCCCGAGTGGGCGTCGGCCGACAGAGGAGGCGTGGCTTGTAACCTCTGGTGCTCTCGCCCCCCCCCCCTGCTAGCCGGCACCAACGTGACGGGCGAGGAGCTGGACGCCATGCTGGAGACCGGCCAGACGGACGTCTTCACCCAGAACGTGAGTCCAGGTGCTGCACGGGACTTGCGGGACTTTGCCAGACTAAAGTCCCTGGCCGCGCTCCTCAGATCCTCATCGACGCTCAGGCCACCAGACAAGCACTGAACGAGATCGAGTCTCGACACGACGAGATCCTGAAGCTGGAGCGCAGCATCCGAGAACTTCACGACATGTTCCAGTACTTGGCCATGGAGGTGGAGGCTCAGGTAGCACACCAGCCATACCCTTGCCCTTCTAAAGACTTCAAAACTGCTAGCAACAAGCGGCTAACAATACAGTCCACTATTCCGCTCATAAAGCCCTCTAAAAACTGGACCAAGGAGCTAACACAGAGGAACTACTTTTCTGGAGTAGTGACACTTCCTCTTTGAGTGTGTAAAAGTTAATGGCAGCTTATAAAATGGCTCTGAAGACGAGAACTTGGTCAACTTTGAATTCTAAAGCTAAAATACTTGCTACCAACAAATGAAACCCGTCAACATCGCTAAGAATACTCAGAAAACATACTTTCTTATGTTTTTTTTTTAAATCTGGGGAAGTGCTGAAAGATACAACCATCCCGTCATTGAAAGTCGCTGTTTTATGTTCTTGTTTGAAAACGCTCAGCAGTGGTTCTACCTAACAATCACTCATCCAGCCATCCATTTTCTACCGCTTGTCCCTTTTGGGATCGCGACCATAGTGGATCTAACATAATAGTGTGAGAGTCCAGTCCATAGTGGATCTAACATAATAGTGAGAGTCCAGTCCATAGTGGATCTAACATAATAGTGTGAGAGTCCAGTCCATAGTGGATCTAACATAATAGTGAGAGTCCAGTCCATAGTGGATCTAACATTATAGTGAGAGTCCAGTCCATAGTGGATCTAACATAATAGTGTGAGAGTCCAGTCCATAGTGGATCTAACATAATAGTGAGAGTCCAGTCCATAGTGGATCTAACATAATAGTGAGAGTCCAGTCCATAGTGGATCTAACATAATAGTGTGAGAGTCCAGTCCATAGTGGATCTAACATAATAGTGTGAGAGTCCAGTCCATAGTGGATCTAACATAATAGTGTGAGAGTCCAGTCCATAGTGGATCTAACATAATAGTGAGAGTCCAGTCCATAGTGGATCTAACATAATAGTGAGAGTCCAGTCCATAGTGGATCCAACATAATAGTGAGAGTCCAGTCCATAGTGGATCTAACATAATAGTGAGAGTCCAGTCCATAGTGGATCTAACATAATAGTGAGAGTCCAGTCCATAGTGGATCTAACATAATAGTGTGAGAGTCCAGTCCATAGTGGATCTAACATAATAGTGAGAGTCCAGTCCATAGTGGATCTAACATAATAGTGAGAGTCCAGTCCATAGTGGATCTAACATAATAGTGTGAGAGTCCAGTCCATAGTGGATCTAACATAATAGTGAGAGTCCAGTCCATAGTGGATCTAACATAATAGTGTGAGAGTCCAGTCCATAGTGGATCTAACATAATAGTGTGAGAGTCCAGTCCATAGTGGATCTAACATAATAGTGAGAGTCCAGTCCATAGTGGATCTAACATAATAGTGAGAGTCCAGTCCATAGTGGATCTAACATAATAGTGAGAGTCCAGTCCATAGTGGATCTAACATAATAGTGTGAGAGTCCAGTCCATAGTGGATCTAACATAATAGTGAGAGTCCAGTCCATAGTGGATCTAACATAATAGTGAGAGAGTCCAGTCCATAGTGGATCTAACATAATAGTGTGAGAGTCCAGTCCATAGTGGATCTAACATAATAGTGTGAGAGTCCAGTCCATAGTGGATCTAACATAATAGTGAGAGTCCAGTCCATAGTGGATCCAACATAATAGTGAGAGTCCAGTCCATAGTGGATCTAACATAATAGTGTGAGAGTCCAGTCCATAGTGGATCTAACATAATAGTGTGAGAGTCCAGTCCATAGTGGATCTAACATAATAGTGAGAGTCCAGTCCATAGTGGATCTAACATAATAGTGTGAGAGTCCAGTCCATAGTGGATCTAACATAATAGTGAGAGTCCAGTCCATAGTGGATCTAACATAATAGTGTGAGAGTCCAGTCCATAGTGGATCTAACATAATAGTGTGAGAGTCCAGTCCATAGTGGATCTAACATAATAGTGAGAGTCCAGTCCATAGTGGATCTAACATAATAGTGAGAGTCCAGTCCATAGTGGATCTAACATAATAGTGTGAGAGTCCAGTCCATAGTGGATCTAACATAATAGTGAGAGTCCAGTCCATAGTGGATCTAACATAATAGTGAGAGAGTCCAGTCCATAGTGGATCTAACATAATAGTGTGAGAGTCCAGTCCATAGTGGATCTAACATAATAGTGTGAGAGTCCAGTCCATAGTGGATCTAACATAATAGTGAGAGTCCAGTCCATAGTGGATCCAACATAATAGTGAGAGTCCAGTCCATAGTGGATCTAACATAATAGTGTGAGAGTCCAGTCCATAGTGGATCTAACATAATAGTGTGAGAGTCCAGTCCATAGTGGATCTAACATAATAGTGAGAGTCCAGTCCATAGTGGGGCCAGCAGGAGACCATCCCGAGTGGAGACAGGTCAGAGACGTCCCCAACAGATGCACAGACAAGTGGTCCACCCTTAATCCCAAGAACACTTAAGTTTTCACCAAGTCTGCCATTATTTCCCGGTTTTTGTTGTCTGCTTCGTGCTCAGTAGAACCAAGAAGTTCCAGTGATGCTTCACATGAGCAGAAGACTAACTATCAGCAGTTCTCATGAATGTTCCCATCACATCCTGACAGCATGGTTTATAGAACCACTCATTGTTGGCCACCTTTTGCTAGCAGTTTTTCACCCTTTAGGATGCGCAGCAAAGGATGACATAAAGTCCCTACATGTGGTGTCCTGCAGGGGGAGATGGTGAACCAGATCGACCACAACATCAAGCAGTCGTCCAACTACGTGAAGAAGGCGCAGGACAACACCTCCCAGGCCGTCACCTACCAGCAGAAAGCCCGCAAGGTACGCAGTCTCAGACTCAAAGTCCCAGTCTCAGACTCAAAGTCCCAGTCTCAGTCTCAAAGTCTCAGTCTCAGTCCCAGTCTCTCAGTCTTAGTCTCAGTCTCAGTCTCAAAGTCTCAGTCTTAGTCTCAGTCTCTCAGTCTTAGTCTCTCAGTCTTAGTCTCAGTCTGTCTCTCAGTCTCAGTCTTAGTCTCTCAGTCTTAGTCTCAGTCTCTCAGTCTTAGTCTCAGTCTCTGTCTCATTCTCTCAGTCTTAGTCTCAGTCTTAGTCTCAGTCTCTCAGTCTTAGTCTCAGTCTCAAAGTCTCAGTCTTAGTCTCAGTCTCTCAGTCGCAGTCTCAGTCTCTCAGTCTTAGTCTCAGTCTCTGTCTCAGTCTCTCAGTCTTAGTCTCAGTCTCTCAGTCGCAGTCTCAGTCTTAGTCTCAGTCTCTCAGTCTCAAAGTCTGTCTCTCAGTCTTAGTCTCAGTCTCTCAGTCGCAGTCTCAGTCTCAGTCTTAGTCTCTCAGTCTCAAAGTCTCAGTCTCAGTCTTAGTCTCAGTCTCATTCTCTGTCTTAGTCTCAGTCTCAGAGTCTTAGTCTCAGTCTCTCAGTCTTAGTCTCAGTCTCTCAGTCCTAGTCTCAGTCTTAGTCTCTCAGTCTTAGTCTCTCAGTCTTAGTCTCAGTCTCTCAGTCTCAGTCTTAGTCTCAGTCTTAGTCTGTCTCTCAGTCGCAGTCTCAGTCTCTCAGTCGCAGTCTCAGTCGCAGTCTCAATCTCTGTCGTAGTCTCAGTCTCTCAGTCTTAGTCTCTCAGTTGCAGTCTCAGTCTCAGTCTCTCAGTCGCAGTCTCAGTCTTAGTCTCAGTCTCTCAGTCGCAGTCTCTCAGTCTTAGTCTCAGTCTCTCAGTCGCAGTCTCAGTCTCTCAGTCTTAGTCTCAGTCTTAGTCTCTGTCTCAAAGTCTCAGTCTTAGTCTCAGTCTCTGTCTTAGTCTCAGTCTCTCAGTCTTAGTCTCAGTCTCAGAGTCTTAGTCTCTCAGTCTCTGTCTCAGTCTCTCAGTCCTAGTCTCAGTCTTAGTCTTAGTCTCAGTCTCTCAGTCTTAGTCTTAGTCTCAGTCTCTCAGTCTCAGTCTTAGTCTCAGTCTTAGTCTGTCTCTCAGTCGCAGTCTCAGTCTCTCAGTCGCAGTCTCAGTCTTAGTCTCAGTCTCTGTCTTAGTCTCAGTCTCTCAGTCTTAGTCTCTCAGTTGCAGTCTCAGTCTCAGTCCCTCAGTCGCAGTCTCTCAGTCGCAGTCTCAGTCTTAGTCTCAGTCTCTCAGTCGCAGTCTCTCAGTTGCAGTCTCAGTCTCAGTCTCTCAGTCGCAGTCTCAGTCTCTCAGTCGCAGTCTCAGTCTCAGTCTTAGTCTCAGTCTCTGTCTTAGTCTCAGTCTCTCAGTCTTAGTCTCAGTCTGTCTCTCAGTCTCAGTCTTAGTCTCTCAGTCTTAGTCTCAGTCTCTCAGTCTTAGTCTCAGTCTCAGTCTCTCAGTCTTAGTCTCAGTCTCTCAGTCTTAGTCTCAGTCTCTGTCTTAGTCTCTCAGTCTTAGGCTCAGTCTTAGTCTCTCAGTCTCAAAGTCTCAGTCTCTCAGTCTTAGTCTCAGTCTCTCAGTCGCAGTCTCAGTCTCTGTCTTAGTCTCAGTCTCAAAGTCTCAGTCTCAGTCTCTCAGTCTTAGTCTCAGTCTCTCAGCCTTAGTCTCAGTCTCAGAGTCTTAGTCTCAGTCTCTCAGTCTTAGTCTCAGTCTCTCAGTCCTAGTCTTAGTCTGTCTCTGTCTTAGTCTCTCAGTCTCAGTCTTAGTCTGTCTCTCAGTCGCAGTCTCAGTCTCTCAGTCGCAGTCTCAGTCTGTCTTAGTCTCAGTCTCTCAGTCTTAGTCTCAGTCTCTCAGTCTTAGTCTCTCAGTTGCAGTCTCTCAGTCGCAGTCTCAGTCTTAGTCTCAGTCGCAGTCTCTCAGTCGCAGTCTCAGTCTCTCAGTCGCAGTCTCAGTCTCAGTCTCTCAGTCGCAGTCTTAGTCTCTCAGTCTTAGTCTCAGTCTCTCAGTCTTAGTCTCAGTCTCTCAGTCTTAGTCTCCGTCTCTCAGTCTCAGTCTCTCAGTCTTAGTCTGTCTCTCAGTCTTAGTCTCAGTCTCAGTCTTAGTCTCAGTCTCTCAGTCTTAGTCTGTCTCTCAGTCTTAGTCTCAGTCTTAGTCTCTCAGTCTTAGTCTCGGTCTCTCAGTCTTAGTCTCAGTCTCTCAGTCTTAGTCTGTCTCTCAGTCTCAGTCTTAGTCTCAGTCTCTCAGTCTTAGTCTGTCTCTCAGTCTTAGTCTCAGTCTTAGTCTCGGTCTCTCAGTCTTAGTCTCAGTCTCTCAGTCTTAGTCTGTCTCTCAGTCTTAGTCTCAGTCTCAGTCTTAGTCTCAGTCTCTCAGTCTTAGTCTCCGTCTCTCAGTCTCAGTCTTAGTCTCAGTCTCTCAGTCTTAGTCTGTCTCTCAGTCTTAGTCTCAGTCTCAGTCTTAGTCTCAGTCTCTCAGTCTTAGTCTGTCTCTCAGTCTTAGTCTCAGTCTTAGTCTCTCAGTCTTAGTCTCGGTCTCTCAGTCTTAGTCTCAGTCTCTCAGTCTTAGTCTGTCTCTCAGTCTCAGTCTTAGTCTCAGTCTCTCAGTCTTAGTCTGTCTCTCAGTCTTAGTCTCAGTCTTAGTCTCGGTCTCTCAGTCTTAGTCTCAGTCTCTCAGTCTTAGTCTGTCTCTCAGTCTCAGTCTTAGTCTCAGTCTCTCAGTCTTAGTCTGTCTCTCAGTCTTAGTCTCAGTCTTAGTCTCGGTCTCTCAGTCTTAGTCTCAGTCTCTCAGTCTTAGTCTGTCTCTCAGTCTTAGTCTCAGTCTCAGTCTTAGTCTGTCTCTCAGTCGCAGTCTCAGTCTCTCAGTCGCAGTCTCAGTCTTAGTCTCAGTCTCTCAGTCTTAGTCTGTCTCTCAGTCGCAGTCTCAGTCTCGCAGTCTCAGTTGCAGTCTCAGTCGCAGTCTCTCAGTCGCAGTCTCAGTCTCGCAGTCTCAGTTGCAGTCTCAGTCGCAGTCTCTCAGTCGCAGTCTCAGTCTCGCAGTCTCAGTTGCAGTCTCAGTCGCAGTCTCTCAGTCGCAGTCTCAGTCTCGCAGTCTCAGTTGCAGTCTCAGTCGCAGTCTCTGTCTTAGTCTCAAAGTCTCAGTCTTAGTCTCAGTCTCAAAGTCTTAGTCTCAGTCTCTCAGTCGCAGTCTTAGTCTCTCAGTCGCAGTCTCAAAGTCTCAGTCTTAGTCTCAGTCTCAAAGTCTAAGTCTTAGTCTCAGTCTCAAAGTCTTAGTCTCAAAGTCTCGCCTCGCCTGGTGCACGCTCTCAGTTCACTTGCTTCCCCCGCAGAAGAAGATCTGGATCGCCATTTGTCTGGCCATCGTCATCGTCATCCTCGCCATCTCGCTGGCGGCCACCTTCTCCTGACCAGACCACGTGTCGGCGACCCCTGGGGAGACCAGGACCGTCCCAGTCCCCTCTCAGACTGGCAGGAACGTGTGCAGTTTATGAACAAATTGCCCTTTTAGAACTGCTTGTACAGAACGTAACATTTAAATGTAAATACACCTTTGCTGCCTCCTGCGGGGATTTTTAACTTTTTCTACTCCTGCTTTGGACCTGAGACGTGTGAGCAGCTCGAGGACTTGAGGCCAGGCGAGCGTGAGGTCGTGCACCGAGGTAGCTAAGGAGGGACGAACACACCTTTTGTTCCTGCGGTCAGTCGGTGAGGACGGATTCGTACTCCAGGTGGTCTGCGGTTACATTGAGACCACAGCAAGTCTTGTATTACCGAGTGTGCTTTGAAATAAAATGTTGCCTTCAACCTCGCAGCTTTTACTTCACATAAGACAATACAATATTCATGAGAACAAACTTTTTTTTTTTCATCAGGTTGAAACAGGAAGACTTGAGCGGATACTAAACACCCCAGTGAGACCAGTGCAGCGAAAGACACTGAATAAAACCCCCTTCGCACTTCTTCAAACATTTTTAGTAGAGATGTCCGATATTATCGGCCGATAAATGCTTTAAAATGTAATATCGGAAATTATCGGTATCGTTTTTTTTATTATCGGTATCGTTTTTTAAATTTTTTTAAAAAAATTAAATCAACATAAAAAACACAAGATACACTTACAATTAGTACACCAACCCAAAAAATCTCCCTCCCCCATTTACACTCATTCACACAAAAGGGTTGTTTCTTTGTTATTAATATTCTGCTTCCTACATTATATATCAATATATATCAATACAGTCTGCAAGGGATACAGTCCGTAAGCACACATGATTGTGCACGCTGCTGCTCCACTAATAGTACTAACCTTTAACAGTTAATTTTACTCATTTTCATTAATTACTAGTTTCTATGTAAATGTTTTTATATTGTTTTACTTTCTTTTTTATTCAAGAAAATGTTTTTAATTTATTTTTTAAAAAGGACCTTATCTTCACCATACCTGGTTGTCCAAATTAGGCATAATCAATCAATCAAGGAATCAATCAATGTTTATTTATATAGCCCTAAATCACAAGTGTCTCAAAGGGCTGTAAATGTGTTAATTCCACGACTGTATATATCGGTATCGGTTGATATCGGTATCAGTAATTAAGAGTTGGACGATATCGGCAAAAAGCCATTATCGGACATCCCTAATTTTTAGGCTTATATACAAAATATTCAAATATTTTCAGTAGGGATGTCCGATAATGGCTTTTTTGCTGATATCCGATATTGTCCAACTCTTAATTACAGATACTAATATCAACCGATACCGATATATACAGTCGTGGAATTAACACATTATTATGCCTAATTTGGACAACCAGGTATGGTGAAGATAAGGTACATTTTAAAAAAATTAATAAAATAAAATAACTAAATTAAAAACATTTTCCTGAATAAAAAAGAAAGTACAACAATATAAAAACAGTTACATAGAAACTAGTAATGAATGAAAATGAGTAAAATGAAGTGTTAAAGGTTAGTACTATTAGTGGAGCAGCAGCACGCACAATCATGTGTGCTTACGGACTGTATCCCTTGCAGACTGTATTGATATATATTGATATATAATGTAGGAAGCAGAATATTAATAACAGAAAGAAATGGGGGGAGGGAGGTTTTTTGGGTTGGTGCACTAATTCTAAGTGTATCTTGTGTTTATGTTGAATTAATAAAAAACAAAAAAAACAATACCGATAATTAAAAAAAAACGCAAAACGGGGTGTGCAAGGACCGGCCTCGAAGACAGCGACAGGTGAGTGGATGGCCCAGGTAGGCCTTGTTATTTTAAATAAATGATAAATGGGTTATACTTGTATAGCGCTTTTCTACCTTCAAGGTACTCAAAGCGCTTTGACAGTATTTCCACATTTACCCATTCACACACACATTCACACACTGATGGCGGGAGCTGCCATGCAAGGCGCTAACCAGCAGCCATCAGAGGCAAAGGGTGAAGTGTCTTGCCCAAGGACACAACGGACATGACTAGGAAGGTAGAAGGTGGGAATTGAACCCCAGTAACCAGCAACACTCCGATTGCTGGCACAGCCACTCTACCAACTTCGCCACGCCGTCCCTGTCGCTGTCTTCAAGCTGGTCCTTGCACACCCCGTTCCGTGGCAGGCCTGCAGACCACACCCCCCTCCACACATACATACATATATACGCATGTGCATACAGATACATATACACACACATGTATACATACACATAAACGCATGTACATGCACATACATATATCTATATACACACATGTATACATACATAACATAAATCCACACATATATATCCATCCATTTTCTACCATTTGTCCCTTTTAGGGTCACGGGGGGTGCTGGAGCCTATCACTATATATATATATATATATATATATATATATATATATATATATATATATATATACACATGTATATATACACATGTATATATACACATGTATATATATATATGTGTATATATATATATGTATATATATATACATACATAGATATACACATGTATATATATTTACATACATACATATATATACATATATACAGTATATATATATATACATATATATATATACATACACATATATATACATACACATATATATACATATATGTATATATATATATACATATATGCATATATATATACATATATACGTATATATATACACACACACATATATATACATACATATATGTATATATATACATATATGTATATATATGCATATATATACAGTATATGTGTATATATATACATACATATGCATATATATACATATACTGTATGTATATACGTATATATATACACACACATATACATACATATATATATATATATACATATATATACATACATATGTATATATATACATATGCTGTATATATATGTATATTCATACATATATATAAATACATATATATACATATATATACATACATATATATATATATACATATATACACATTATATATATATATACACATATATATATATACACATTGTATATATATATATATATAATGTATATATATATATAATGTGTATATATATATATATATAATGTATATATATATATAATGTGTATATATATATATATATATATATAATGTGTATATATATATATATAATGTATATATATATATAATGTGTATATATATATATATATATAATGTGTATATATATATATATAATGTATATATATATATATAATGTGTATATATATATATATAATGTATATATATATATAATGTGTATATATATATATATATATATATATATAATGTGTGTGTGAGGTTCATGGCTGGTGAGGCACTGACTTCATCACAGTCAGATTTACAAACATATGAACCCTAAAGAGTATCTTATTCACCATTTGATTGGCAGCAGTTAACGGGTTATGTTTAAAAGCTCATACCAGCATTCTTCCCTGCTTGGCACTCAGCATCAAGGGTTGGAATTGGGGGTTAAATCACCAAAAATTATTCCCGGGCGCGGCACCGCTGCTGCCCACTGCTCCCCTCACCTGCCAGGCAGTGAACAAGGGGATGGGTCAAATGCAGAGGACAAATTTCACCACACCTAGTGTGTGTGTGACAATCATTGCTACTTTAACTTAACTTGAACTTTACACATACAAAATGTAGCACACAAAAAAGCACATTTAATTAAAAAAAACATTATGGTCTTACCTTTACTTATAAATGAAGTCCATGCGCCGCTCCTTTTGAACAAAAGCATTGATAACTTGTTTATAGAAGTCTTCCTTATCTTTCTTCAGTTTTAAAAGTCTCTCTGTCTCGATGGAGATGATCCTTTAATTATTACCTCCTGCTTCCATTGAAAGTCCAGTTTAGAAAACTGTTTTATTTTAGATATGTAATCCTCCATGACAAAAGTCCAGGCGAGAGGAAAAAATAAACGATCGCTGCTAACTGTTGCTGCTTGTTGTCACTTCTTCTGCTGCCGAGTAGTCGCAAGAATGATCGCTGGGATCACTAGCGCCCTCTACCACCAGGAGGCTGGATTACTGCGAGCCTCACCCAGTGCGTCTTTTGCAGCCGCTTTATGATCGCTCAGCACAAGAAATACGTTACACACATACAGTTGTTGACGAAATGCACTGTACATTATATACCTCAGCTAACTAAACTATGGAAATGTATAATATAATTCATATAGCAATACGGTCTCACTGCACAGCAGGCCAGCAGTTAGCCCAGTCATTGCGCAATCCATGGTGAGGCTCAACTGGCTGGTGACTCACTGCAAGTCTCTTCTCAGTATTTGAACGGCAAATGTGAAAATTCAGCAATTTTGAATAAAAATAATGTAAAACTGGGGAAGTTAAATGGAAAATAACTTTATAGTATAATCACTGGATACATATAACAAATTAATTTTTTTTCTTTCTTTTTACACTTTTTTTCTTTCCATGATGGCACATGAGGCACCGCCTCACCTGCCTCCCCTGACATACATATATATATATATATACATACATACACACACAAGTATATATATATATATATATATATATATATATATATATATATATATATATATATATATATATATATATATATATATATATATATATATATATATAATATTACGTGACATGCAGTCAGCCCAAATATTTTTAGTCCAATGCGAGCCGCAAGTCAAAAAGTTTCTTTGATGACAAAAAGTGTTCACCAAGTTTGTTGTTCAACTTAGCAAGTATTAAAACTATGAAGAGTTCAGTCAAACATTTTAAAGTCAAATTTACTTGGAAATAGTTTGTAGCACAAATATTTTACCCAAAAGCTGAATAACCTTCACTTTTTGCGAGAACATTAAATGTTATGTTGTCAAAAATGGATGAAGTGGCTGGAATATAAAGACAATATAACATACATCCATAAAGGTGGATGCATATGCAAAAGTGCAATATATTTATCTGTACAGTAATCTATTTATTTATATCTGCACTTTATTGCTCTTTTATCCCGCACTACAACCAGATAATGCAACGGAATGTCGTTCTTATGATTATCCGTACTGTAAAGCATACTTGCCAACCCTCCCGTTTTTAGCGGGAGACTCCCGGTATTCAGCGCCTCTCCCGACAACCTCCAGGCAGAAATTTTGTCCCGACAAACTCCCGGTATTCAGCCGGAGCTGGAGGCCACGCCCCCTCCAGCTCAATGCGGACCTGAGTGGGGACAGCCTGTTCTCACGTCCGCTTTCCCACAATATAAACAGCTTGCCTGCCCAATGACGTCATAACATCTAGGGCTTTTAGAGAGTAGAGTGCACAACTGCGCACACAACAAGGAGACGGAGCAGAAGAACGAGGAAGTTACAGACATGGCGACGCCGTCGACGAGCAAGATGAACAAATACGCTTGCAAGTTCCAAAACGAATGGAAACAAGAATTTTAGTTCGTCCAGGACAGTTGGAAGGGGAAGGGGTATGTAACTATGTTGCCTGTACATTTTGTAGAACAGACTTCTCCATTGAACACGGTGGCCGAAATGATATACTCATCATGAACGGAGAAGTTAAACAGGACAATGCTGCCATCTACTGGATAGCCTCCAGAACACTGATATTCAAGTATTTATTTTATTTATATGTATAATAAAATAAAAATAAAAAAATATATATATAGCTAGAATTCACTGAAAGTCAAGTATTTCATACATATATATATATAAAATACTTGAGTTGGTGAATTCTAGATGTAGATATACTCTCCTCTTAACCACGCCCCCCCTCCCGATATCGGAGGTCTCAAGGTTGGCAAGTATGCTGTAAAGTTCAAATTTGAATGACAATAAAAAGGAAGTCGAGATCGAAAATATGTTGGGGGAGGGGAACTTTATCAGTATCACGCTTCAAACCCGCTTTGAAGTTGTTTTATTTATGTTTGTGTTGCAGGTTAAATGTTTTATAAATTGTGCTCCTGAGTTCATGTTGAGCAGTTTGGATTTTATGCATCAAGTATTTCATTGCCAGTCAAATATGTTTCTACTTTTAATAAGGATTTTGTTTTTAAAAAATGTTTTTTTTGGTAGATTAAAAAAATGTTTGTTGAAAGTCGATCTAGATGTCTTTCCTTAGTGTTTTATACAATGTTAAGAAGGGCACAACATTCCGCAGAGGTGTACTTATAACGTAGCGTTTCTAGTGGAGGTGGACCAGACAACAAAGAAGTCCATTTTGGTCTTTTTATTCAAGAGTACTTGTCTGACGTGTTCAAGTAAAACAAGGTGGAATTACAGGGCTTGAAGGAATGCAACAAATAAAAAGACCAACCAAAACAAAACAAAAAAAGACCTTCACCAGAACCTCCACCCCCAAGTGAGCCCACAGTCTCCTGAAGTCTTCCCGAGTTCTTGTCAACAACAAAAGAAACTATTTGGTAGCACAAAGTCACTTCCTTGATTTGGCTCCTCTTGACCAGAGTGAAGAACTTGTCAAGGCAAGCCGGGTCAGAACCCGAGAGGCACTCGCACGATAAATACACAACAGTGACCGCCTCGGATGAGATGATGACATCATCGGCACCTTTGACCTGAAGATGATGATGATGATGATGAGGAAGGTGTGCAAACATATTTCATAATTGGTAGAAGAAAGCCAAGCAGCTCCATCACAAGCGTGACCAGCTTGCCCTCGTGTGGTCAAGCTCCGCCCACTAGTCAGTCCAGCACTCCTGAGCCGCCCCCCGGCCCACCTCCTTTGTAAAGGGGGAGGGGCCCAAGGCGCCGGGACGCCCCTGGCTTGTGCAGCGCTGGCGTCCTGGACCAGATGTCGAGTGCAGACGAGGTCGAGACGTTGACACCTCGCCACGTGCTGGCGCTCATGTCTTGTTGTGGCGTTGTTGGTTGGCCGAGGAGCGCGTGCTCGCCGCCGGCGACCTCGCTTGCACCGCCGCCAGCGCCGCCACGCTCCTGAGCACCCTGTCCGGCGTGCCCTCGGACCCTGACCCAGCCGCGGCGTCCTGGACGAGCTTCAGAGATCGGCGCTCACTGTGACTTCCTCGCCTGTCGGCCCGCTTCTCCTTCCGCTCGGCGCTGCGATCGGGGTCGCTGCCCGAGGAGGCTCGGGAGCGCAGCGTCTTGCGCTCGGCGTTCTGGGAGCCGGCGCTGTGCGCCCGCCGGCTGCTGCCGCTGCTGCTGCGACTTCGGCTGCTTTGTCCGACGTCCGCCTCGCCGTCGCTGCTCATGCTGCTGCAGGCACTTTGACCCCGCGACGCCTCGCCATCCTTCCCCTTCGCCGCTTTCCGACAGCCGCCCTCTTTGTCCTCAGGTTTAGGCCTCTTGTACTCCTCCAGGGGGGGCACCAGGGACCCCGGGCACTGTCGGGTGGAGCGCGGCGTGGGACGACTGGCCTGATTGGGCGTTGAAGGTTTGCTGCAACTCTTACTATTGTCCACGTTCCCGGAGTTGTTCTGCGGGACGAGGACACTTTTACTTTTGGACTTTAAGTTCTTCTGGTCAGGGGACGCAGCAGGACCCTTGCGGGGCGTGTGGCCAGGGGTGTCCACCCGTCCTTTCATAGCGAGGAGCTTGGCGGCGGCGTTGAGGGCCGAGCACCTCTTGCCCAGCACCTCCGGCTCAGGAGGACGTGAGGCCGCAGTGGATTGGACCTTCTTGTCCTGAGAAGACCCCACTGACCTCCTGGTGACCCGGACTGAAGACGAGTCGCTGCCAGAATCGCCCCCGGTGGATGTGTTGGCGTTGCTGTCAGAGGCGCGCACCAACGTCCTTCCATCTCGCTTGACGCTCTGCTCCTGCAGCCGGGACTTGGCAGAGCGAGTCAGGCGGGGCTCCTTCTTGTCGTCCTCGTCTTCCGAGCCGCTGGAGGACGAAGGAGACCTGGAGCGCCGTCTCTGAGGGGACGCAGTGGCGGGGTCCCTCTCGGGTCCTTCCATTTCTGCCTCTGCGGTGACGTCTACCCGTCGCTTCTTGCCGGGGTGTCTGTTCTCGTACGTCCTCTTGTGGTGAGCGTGACGAGTCAAGGTGGACGTGGAGCAGCCAGAGGACGCCGACGACGAGCCAGCGGACTCCTGGCTACTCTGACGACAGAGAGACCTTTTCTGAGCGGGCATCTTGTGCTCCTCGCTCGGTGGCTGCGCCTCCTTTGATGGCTCCTCAGGGGGAGAGACGCTCTTGGTGTCCTCAAAGACTACGCCCTCTTTCTCCACGTCTTTGGCCATAGGAGAACGCAGCCCCTTCCTTCTTTTGCTCCGTGATGCCAACATGTCCTGCTGTGTGTCTTCAAACGTTGTCGGTTTCGTCAGGTCCAGGTCTTTCTTGGACAAGGCTGGATCGGGTTCGGTACTTGGAGGAGGGGTCGGAGTTGGTGCTTGTGAGATGACAGGGGAGGTTTGAGGAGCAGCGCTGCTAGATGTTGTTGGTACGTGGGTGCTTGTCATGGTCTTCATTGTGTCCCATGATGCGGCAGACGTATCGTCACACGGGACACACGATGTCGTTGGGGCGTCGTTTGGGGGCGTGTCTGCTGAGGGGGGAGGGGAGGTTGGAGAAGGTGGGGCAGTTGTTGGCGAAGGTGCGTTAGAAAGTGGAGATGATGGATGAGCATCTACAGCAGAGGCCATGACAGTTGGTGAGGTGGGTAGTTGGCTTGGGTTCCACATCGTCTCGGTGTTTGGTAGACAGGTGCGGTCTGCTTCTGCCGGTTCACAAGAGTCCTCCACTTGGCTTGAGAAGGTCGCTAAATGGTGGGTGGAGGTGACTGGTGGAGCAGAGGATTGGAGAGACTCCTCAGCCTCCGCCTGGCATGATGGGTTGGAGGTGACTGGTGGAGCAGAGGATTGGAGAGACTCCTCGGCCTCCGCCTGGCATGATGGGTTGGAGGTGACTGGTGGAGCAGAGGATTGGAGAGACTCCTCGGCCTCCGCCTGGCATGATGGGTTGGAGGTGACTGGTGGAGCAGAGGATTGGAGAGACTCCTCGGCCTCCGCCTGGCATGATGGGTTGGAGGTGACTGGTGGAGCAGAGGATTGGAGAGACTCCTCGGCCTCCGCCTGGCATGATGGGTTGGAGGTGACTGGTGGAGCAGAGGATTGGTGAGACTCCTCAGCCTCCGCCTGGCATGATGGGTTGGAGGTGACTGGTGGAGCAGAGGATTGGTGAGACTCCTCAGCCTCCGCCTGGCATGATGGGTTGGAGGCGTCAGGTTCTGAGGTCAGTGTTGTAGAAGATGTTGGTGCTGCTTCTACCAGCATTGTAGAAGACGTTGGCGTCGCTTCTACCAGCGTTCCAGAAGATGTTGGTGCTGCTTCTACCAGCGTTCCAGAAGATGTTGGTGCTGCTTCTACCAGCGTTCTAGAAGATGTTGGTGCTGCTTCTACCAGCGTTCTAGAAGATGTTGGTGCTGCTTCTACCAGCGTTCTAGAAGATGTTGGTGCTGCTTCTACCAGCGTTCCAGAAGATGTTGGTGCTGCTTCTACCAGCGTTCCAGAAGATGCTGGTTCCGCTTCCACCAGTGTTCTAGAAGATGTTGGTGCTGCTTCTACGAGCGTTCTAGAAGATGTTGGTGCTGCTTCTACCAGAGTTGTCGAAGATGTTGGTGCCAATTCTACCAGCGTTGTAGAAGACCTTGGTGCCGCTTCTACCAGAGTTGTAAAAGACCGTGCCGCTTCTACCAGTGTTCTAGAAAACGTTGGTGCCGCTTCTACTGGCGCAGTAGAAGACGGTGGTGTACCTTCTACCGGCGCAGTAGAAGATGTTGGTGTAGCTTCTGCCGGCGTTGTAGAAGACGTTGGTGTAGCTTCTGCCGGCGTTGTAGAAGACGTCGGTGTAGCTTCTGCCGGCGTCGTAGAAGACGGTGTACCCTCTGCCGGCATAGTAGAAGACGTTGGTGTAGCTTCTGCCGGCGTTGTAGAAGACGTTGGTGTAGCCTCTGCCGGCGTTGTAGAAGACGTTGGTGTAGCCTCTGCCGGCGTTGTAGAAGACGGTGTAGCTTCTGCCGGCATTGTAGAAGATGTTGGTGTAGCTTCTGCCGGCGTTGTAGAAGATGTTGGTGTAGCTTCTGCCGGCGTTGTAGAAGACGATGTAGCTTCTGCCAGCCTTGTAGAAGATATTGGTGTAGCTTCTACCAGCCTTGTAGAAGATATTGGTGTAGCTATTACCAGCGTTGTAGAAGACGTTGGTGTAGCTATTACCAGCGTTGTAGAAGACGTTGGTGTAGCTATTACCAGCGTTGTAGAAGAAGACGGTGTAACTTCTGCCAGCGTTGCAGAAGACGTTTGTGTAGCTTCTACAGCCGTTGCAGAATACGTTGGTGCCGCTTCTACCAGCGTGCTAGAATACGTTGGTGCCGCTTCTACAGGCCTTGTAGAAGATGTTGGTGGCGTTTCTACCGTCGTGCAAGAAGATGATGTCGGTGAAAGAGTGGCAGCAGCTGCAGTGGCACCACAAGTGGTTTTGGCAGAGTCTGATAGAGCTTCAGGAGGTCCAGAAAGATCAGATACTGGAGGTGGTGACGAGACGAGGCTGACAGGTGGTGAAGAACCTGTAGGACTGTTGCCTTCAGGGACAGAAATAACCCGGTTTGGTGTGGTGTGTGGGTCTATGAATTCTATGGAGACTTCAGTGGCAGCTTGGACTGAAGTTTGACTGGTTGGTAATGCAGACTGTTCGGTCTTGGAGTCTAGTTCTTCAGCTTTGGTAGACAGGAAGTCCTGATCAGCGTCCTCTGACTTCTGGTCCGATGGGACCGTTGATTCTTCACTAGCGTCCAGTTTGGAAACACTGGATGGATCTGCAGAGGGCGTGACGTTTTTAGTTGTCGGTCCGTCACAAACAATGTCTGGAGTATTTACGGAATCCTTGCGCGGGCGACCACGCTTGCGTTTTGGGGAAAGGGGGGCGTCCCCATCCTCACTTGGTGAGACGGGTTGTGAAGTTGGAGGAGACGTTGTGTTGTTGAAGTCGGGCAACTTTGGGGGACATTTAGGGGGCCGTCCCCTCTTCCTTTTCAAAGGTGCCATATGAGAATTGATGGCATCAGGAGAAGCGGTTTCTTTGCCTGGAGAAGAGTCCACTTTCTTGTGCTGGTTGGCACCTCTCCCCCGACCCGCATGCAGCAGCTCTCCCAGCTGAGCCGCCATGCGGGATTCAGTTTCCAACCTGCGGCGTACGGGAAGGTTCCTCAGTACGGGCATGTCAGGAGACAGATGGGGAGGGGAATATGGAGGATAGGCTCTGACAGGTTGATGATATACAAGTGGACTTTGGGTGGAGATTTGGTTCTGAGGGGATTTGGTCAGAATGTCTTTAGAACTACTGTCAGCTACTGAAAATGGACTGTCTTTATTTGGTTCCTCCACAGGTCCACTGGTGTTCTCCTCCAGTGAGGCCTCTTCTGAAGAACCTCCAGTACTGCTTCCTCGCCATTTCCTCTTCTTCGGCTCTTTCTCTTCCACCACCGTGACCAGTCGACCCGGAAGCTTCCGCAGGACTTTGGCCGATGGCGAGTCATCGACCAAGCCCCGCAAGACTTCGCTGTCGGCTGTCTGCCGCTTGCGAGGTGAGCGACAGCTCGTGGACGGCGGAGACATGGCGCTTTGGTCTTTGCAGTCATCTCTTGCTTCGTGCTCCACTTGGCTGATGGACTCCAGCGATGACTCAGAAGGCCTGCTTTCCTCCAGGGGCTCCTCTTTGTTTCTTCTGGGGGTCTCGGACACACTCTGCTGCTTGCCGCCAGAGGAGGACGTAGACGGCGAGGAAGGCACAGGACTGGCTTGAGGCTTGTTTTTGCCGGGCTGCTGATCTCTGGCGGGAGACGAGGCTTTCAAAGATTTAGAAGACTCCTGGAGCCTGACTGTTGTGGTCTTTGAAGGGTTGGCGTGAGACGGGGAACTAGAGTCTTTAAGGGCACCGCGTCCTCTAAGACCAACACGGACTCTTTCTGGCACTTCTGCGTGCACTGTGGGCTCGGTTTCAGGCGAGGCCCCACGCAGACGACCGCTGGTTCTTGTGGAGGCGACGGTCTTGCTTTTGTCTTTGGGCTTGCGGCCTCGCCGGGCAGGAGTAGGCTGAGTAGGCTCCGCAGAGGCTGCGGCGGACAGAAAGTCCCCATCTTCACCGAAGGACGCATGTAGTCGGAGGCCTTCCTTGGCCTGGTCCAGACCCTTTCTGGCAGCCTCTACTTGCTCCTGGAGACACAACACCTCACATGTTAGCACTGGCGCAAATTAAAAGGACTTCTTCTCACGTACCTCTGCTTGTTTCAACTCCTCCTTGCAAACATCTTCCAAGGAGGCTTCCAGGAAGTTCATGGCGTAGCGCTCAATGGGAGTGAGCTGGGAAGACATTATTCTGGTCAAAGGACGGCAGTCAACTCAGTCCAACATCTCATTTGCATGAACACTCACCTGCTCCACCAGAGCAGCTATTTCCTGCTCGGCCTTGGAGAGCTCCTCCACTTCTTCTTGTTCCCCTCCGTCATCTAGTGGAATGTTCTCGTTGAACTCCGCCAGCTCTGCCACCTGCTCGGCTTTGGCTTGAGAGGCAGCGACGATGTCCTCCTCGTCCTCAGCACGACAGAGCGCCTGCAAGGCACCATTCGGAGGGTGAAATCACCTTCCTGCATCCTGAGCTCCATCAGTTTCTGAGTGACTGACCTGCTCCAGGATGGTGGTGCTCGGTTTGTTGGCAGCTTCCTCATCCTCCGCGTGAGGCACGGGCGCTTCCACTGCTACCTCCTTCTTCTCGCCGTCGTTGACATCAAACAGCTCACGGATTGTGTGCTAAAAAACAAAAAGCATAATGGTTTTAGATAATGACTCAAAAAAAAAGAGACTTCACTTTGAGGGGTGTCCGGATTAGGGATGTATTATCGTTTGGATTACCAATATCCATATTCCTTATCGATACCGGTACTCTTATCGGTACTATATGTAATTAGTGGAAATGAATTTTTATCAGCACACAAGGTTGTACACCACCAACATCATGTAACATCTCACAGCACAGACCTCTTTAAAGGCCTACTGAAAGCCACTACTAGCGACCACGCAGTCTGATAGTTTATATATCAATGATGAAATCTTAACATTGCAACACATGCCAATACGGCCGGGTTAACTTATAAAGTGACATTTTAAATTTCCCGCCACACTTCCGGTTGAAAAACTCCGTGGGATATGATTTATGCGCGTGACGTCACAAAATCCACGGAAGTGGTTGGACCCCATCGACCCGATACAAAAACCTCTTGTTTTCTTCGACAAAATTCCACAGTATTCTGGACATCTGTGTTGGTGAATCTTTTGCAATTTGTTTAATGAACAATGGAGGCTGCAAAGAAGAACGTTGTAGGTGGGATCGATCGGTGTATTAGCGGCTAAGTACAATACTTACAGCAACACAACAAGGACTACTTACTTAGCAGACGCCTAGCCGATGCTTGCCGCCAAACCCACGGATGAAGTCCTTCGTCGCGCCGTCGTTTTTATCATAGTTCTGGGAGGTCCGGTTGCTAAGTTGCTAAATTAGCCTTAGCGTCGTTAGCAACAGCATTGTTAAGCCTTACCAGGCTGAGAATTTTTAACCGTGTTACATGTACATGGTTTAATAGTATTGTTGATCTTCTGTCTATCCTTCCAGTCAGGGGTTTATTTCTTTTGTTTCTATCTTCATTTGAGAACGATGCTATCACGTTAGCTCAGTAGCTAAGTGTGTCACCGATGTATTGTCGTGGAGATAAAAGTCACTTTAAATGTCCATTTCGCGTGCTCGACTCTCATTTTCAAGAGGATATAGTATCCCAGGTGGTTTAAAATACAAATCCGTGATCCACAATAGAAAAAGGAGAGAGTGTGGAATCCAATGAGCCAGCTTGTACCTAAGTTACGGTCAGAGCGAAAAAAGATACGTCCATCACTGCCTCTCTAGTCCTTCACTGTAACGTTCCTCATCCACGAATCTTTCATCCTCGCTCAAATTAATGGGGTAATCGTCGCTTTGTCGCTCCAAATCTCTCTCGCTCCATTGTAAACAACGGGGAATTGTGAGGAATATTACCTCCTGTGACGTCACGCTACTTCCGGTACAGGCAAGGATTTTTTTTTTATCAGCGAGCAAAAGTTGCGAACTTTATCGTCGATTTTCTCTACTAAATCCTTTCAGCAAAAATATGGCAATATCGCGAAATGATCAAGTATGACACATAGAATGGATCTGCTATTCCCGTTTAAATAAAAAAAAATCATTTCAGTAGGCCTTTAATCAACACCTGCTTTTAAAGTCTAACAACTCAACTATGTCTCCGGTGCAGTTGTCAAGACCACACGGATCCATCACTGGGTTTATATTCAATACAAGTACACTCAGCTGGAAATAAGATTTATGTGGGCAGAGCACAGACCTTTTACATGCTATATCACAACAATTATATTACAAATCCAAACAATCAATTAGCATGTTAGCCGGGTGTGCATTTGAGCAAACAAAACGCTATGTAGTGACGTCATACGGCGACTAAAGACGGGTCAGCGTATGCTATCTTGCTATCTTGCTTCGGAGCAACTTTATGGGTTATTATAAACTGACGCTAACTCTTATTAGCGTGCGTGACTTTGAGGGACTTTTGAGGAGGAAATATCGTTGTGTTACTTTTGTGCGGTGTTGCTTCCTTATTTGTGATTATTCCAAGCTGATGATCAGATCCTACCTGTATCTTTTTAATGTGTCGGAGTGCGGCACCTAAAATGAATGTCACAAGAGTTTCAGAATTACCACGGTCAGCTGGATAAAATAAATACATTAATAGCTATATAATTTGTCCAGAATCTTAACGGTCCTCTTAGACCGGGGGTCAGCAACCCCCGGCTCTTAAGCCGCCATAGAGGCTCCCTGGAGCTTTTTCAAAAATTGAAAAAATATATTTGTTGTATTAATGTTTCTGCAGGAGGACAAACATGACACAAACTTTCCTAATTGTTAGAAATCCCGCTGTTTATATTAAACATGCTTCACTGATGAGAGTTTTATCCTACTAATTTCAGCGATCCTTGAACTCATCGTAGTTTGTTTACATTTACAACTTTCTTCAACGCTGCCACAGAAGGAGGTTTTTTTTATGCACACAAGTAAACACGCTGCAGGACTGCTTGTATCGCACATGATGTCACACACGCAAGTAAACACACTGCCGGACTGCTTGTATCGCACATGATGTCACACACGCAAGTAAACACACTGCCGGACTGCTTGTATCGCACACGATATCACACAAGTAAACACGCTGCAGGACTGCTTGTATCGCACATGATGTCACACACGCAAGTAAACACACTGCCGGACTGCTTGTATCGCACACGATATCACACAAGTAAGCACGCCGCAGGGCTGCTTGTATCGCACATGATGTCACACACGCAAGTAAACACACTGCCGGACTGCTTGTATCGCACACGATATCACACAAGTAAACACGCTGCAGGACTGCTTGTATCGCACATGATGTCACACACGCAAGTAAACACACTGCCGGACTGCTTGTATCGCACACGATATCACACAAGTAAGCACGCCGCAGGGCTGCTTGTATCGCACATGATGTCACACACGCAAGTAAACACACTGCCGGACTGCTTGTATCGCACACGATATCACACAAGTAAACACGCTGCAGGACTGCTTGTATCGCACACGATATCACACAAGTAAACACGCTGCAGGACTGCTTGTATCGCACATGATGTCACACACGCAAGTAAACACACTGCCGGACTGCTTGTATCGCACACGATATCACACAAGTAAACACGCTGCAGGACTGCTTGTATCGCACATGATATCACACACGCAAGTAATCACACTGCCGGACTGCTTGTATCGCACACGATATCACACAAGTAATCACGCTGCAGCGCTGCTTGTATCGCACATGATATCGCACACAAGTAATCATGCTGCAGGACTGCTTGTACCGCACATGATATCACACACAAGTAATCACGCTGCAGGACTGCTTGTATCGCACATTATATCACACACGCAAGTAAACACACTGCCGGACTGGTTGTATCGCACATGATATCACACAAGTAATCACGCTGCAGGACTGCGTATATCGCACATGATATCACACACACACAAGTAAACACGCTGCAGGACTGCTTGTATCGCACACGATATGACACATTTTACATGCAAGCCGATACAATCCGATGTGTTATCGCAACAATAGCTGACATCATTGTCCTATGGACACATTCCTTTCCAACATGGACATTACTGCCTGCCTAACTCCTACCTGTTTGAAGAAGGCAGTGGTAAAGTTTCCTCCCTCAATGGCCATATCTCCCAGCATCCTCTTCTGGTTGGCTTTCTTCAGGATGTTCTCCTCCACGGTGCGCTCACTGATGAGCCTGCAGACGAGCACACCAACATCATTAGTATACGAGTTTACAGGAGGTGATCAGACCTGGCCTGAAAATAAAATCTCAGATTTTTTCACAAAAAAAATGTGTTTTTTACGGATTTTTTCCCACTTTTTAAAAGAAACTATTTGATACAAATGACAGAGATAGTTCAAAGCAAGGTTTGTTTTCATTTGATGAAAAATTAGTAGTTTGAAAGGAAATAAACAAACATATACTTCATCTTACGCTTGGCAACATTTTATAAAGCTGTTTTTTTTAATAAATATAAATTGCACTTTTTGAAGAGTAACTGTCAAAAAACTAAATGAAGAACTTACAAAAATGTAACGTGTAAATAAGAGCGCCCACAAAAAAGGGTCAGAAAGCGGCATGAAGATCATTAAAGTTCAAGTTAAAGTGCCCATGATTGTCACACACACACTAGGTGTGGCGAAATTATTCTCTGCATTTGACCCATCACCCTTGATCACCCCCTGGCAGGGGAGGGGAGCAGTGAGCAGCAGCAGTGGCTGCGCCCGGGAATCATTTTTGGTGATTTAACCCCCAATTCCAACCCTTGGTGCTGAGTGTCAAGCAGGGAGGTAATGGCTCGCATTTTTATAGTCTTTGGTATGACTCGGCCGGGGTTTGAACTCACAACCTACCCATCTCGGGGCAGATCTATGCAAGACTTTGAGCAAAGAACCAGCATGACATTATGTAGACCACAAGGAAGTGTTCACATGTAGAAACAAATACGACCTCTCTAAATTGACGACTAAAACCATGACCTGTGATGCTACGTGCCAACATGTACCTGTAGATGTGCACGTCTCGAGTCTGGCCGATGCGGTGGCAGCGGTCCTGGGCCTGAGCGTCCATGGTCGGGTTCCAGTCACTGTCATAGAACACGACCGTGTCCGCACCCGTCAGGTTCACGCCCACACCACCGCTGCGAGTGGACAGAATGAAGCAAAAGATCCGTCGGTCGGCGTTGAAGCGCTCCATGAGGGCCTGGAGGAGAATGACGACATTGCAAGTCACGTCCAAAGAGAGGAAAGCACTACAGTGGAACCTCCGTTTACAAACTTCATTGTTTTCTGTTCTTATTTCAAGCATTCAGCAAGAGTTCTACAAGGTAACACTCCAAACACAGAAAGCGCTTTGTTGCTGTTAAAGCACATAGTGGAATTTCATGTTTACAAATGGAATTGGTAGGGGTGTAACGGTACACAAAAATTTTGGTTCGGTACGTACCTCGGTTTAGAGGTGACGGGTCGGTTAATTTTCGGTACAGTAAGAAAACAACAAAATGAAAATTTTGGGGTTATTTATTTACCAAATTAGCAAAATCTTCCACCAAAAATATTTTTCTTAGTGTAATATTTGATGTGAAGTAATGGGAACCTTGGATAGGTCAATAATTCATAATAACATTGATTTTGATACAGTATTATGTTTTGAGCAATGACAGTTTGAAAGAAAAAAAAAACCAGCTTTGTTTTATTAGTCAACATTGCAACTTTTTCTAAATGACATTTAACCTTTTAGCTTTTTTATTTCACTTTTGTTATGTTTTTGTTAATTTTAGGGCTGCAACAACTAATCGATTAAATCGATTAAAATCGATTATAAAAATAGTTGCCGATTAATTTAGTCATCGATTCGTTGGATCTATGCTATGCGCATGCGCAGAAGCTTTTTTAAAAAAATTAAAAAATTAAATTTTTTTTTTTTTTTTTTTAAATAAACCTTTATTTATAAACTGCAACATGTACAAACAGCTGAGAAACAATAATCAAAATAAGTATGGTGCCAGTATGCTGTTTTTTTTCAATAAAATACTGGAAAGGATAGAAATGTAGTTTGTCTCTTTTAGCCGTTTATTAATCGATTAATCGAAGTAATAATCGACTATCAAATTAATCGTTAGTTGCAGCCCTAGTTTATTTTAATAGTATTTTTAGAATGTGCCGTGAGCCTTTAAAACATTAGCTGTGGGCCGCAAATGGCCTCCGGGGCACACTTTTGACACGCTTGCTATAGATAATAAAACATTTAATCTGATAAATCTATGGATAAAAAGCAGAGCCTGCGCGTTTATCATAACTCTCTCTCTCTCTCTGTCTCTGCCCCTCCCTCACCAATGCTGCTGCACGCACAATTTGTTTTGTTTTTAACCCCTTCTTAACCCTGAACGTACATTGAAAATACACGCAAGCCTAACTCAAAATGCCGGACATTTGAGGCATTTAAGTAACTCCGCCATGACAGCTCTGCAAAAGAGGACATGTCCGGTGAAAAGAGGACGTATGGTCAGTCTATCCTAGCCCGTTAGCTGCTAGCATGCCGTGTGTTGTGCCTCGGTGTGCATTGTTTACACAACGTGCGTTACGGTACTTAATATGTCCGTGTGGAAACTCGTTCGGTACACCTCCGAACCGGAACCCCCGTACCGAAACGGTTCAATACAAATATACGTACCGTTACACCCCTAGTAATTGGTTCTTGAACAGTCTTCGTAAATTGAAAAGTTTGTATAGTGAAGCGAATTTCTCCATTAGAAACAATGTAAATATGATTAATGGGTTCCAGCCTCCACAAAAGTCAATATTTTAGTGAAGGTTTGTACGCAATATGAAATGCTATACAGTACTGTGTATCAAACTAACAGAATAAGGATCAACTTTGTATTTATTATCAAGCTGAACTGTTCTGTATGGCTGCTCTGCCAACACGAAGAGACACACAGAAGTCCCGCTTGTGCCCTCACAAATGATCAGGAATCCCAAAAATCCTTAACTTTAATAACCACTTGTATATACACAAGCATAACAAACAGAAGTACAATCCACTCACATTAAAGGGGAACTGCCCTTTTTTCGTTCACTATCATTACCAAAGACAAGATGACCCATGTATTTATTTAATGCATTCAAACTCGTAAATAAATGGATTTTATGGGAGGTCCTCTATTCCGCTTATAAAACCCAATAAAACCCTCCAAAAAGCGCCAACAATACCCCATTTTAGTGACTTGAACATGGACCTAGTATTAGTGATATTGTTACCATAGGCGCTAGTGCTAACAAACTATTTATACTGGCTTGAGTGCCAATGTTTACATCATCGAGTGGTCAGCTGCTTCCTTGCTTCGTGGAAGTTTATCCTACATCATAAATCACGACGGAGATTGGTAGAGCGGCCATGCCAGCAACCTGAGGGTTCCTGGTTTGATCCCCAGCTTCCGCCATCAGTGTGTGAATGTGGAAATAGTGTCCAAGCGCTTTCAGTACCTTGAAGGTAGAAAAGCGCTATACAAGTATGACCCATTAATACATTTATACCTCTCACCATGATAGTGGAAGGACAAAGACGTATTCTGACAAGTTGGTAGACTTTTGACAGCCAATTTAGACCCAGAAATGGCATGAACAACACAAGAAGTCGCTTGGTTCCACCCCCCTTTTCTTTGCGAGGATTATGAGTCATTCTTCATCTAAATGGAATATAACAAGATTCTATCAGTCGGCATCCTGATGACAGCAGACATTGTGTAGTAAGTGATATTTTATTTTGGTATTTGGCTCTCATGTAGTCTGCAGTGAGTAGCACCAGTGATGTTGGAAAAAAAGCGAACATCGTTTCAGTAATTATAGTGGTATGCTTAAAATTAGCAAAATATGTAAATATTAAATGTTACTTTATTATATCCAATCCAATCCACTTTATTTATATAGCACATTTAAACAACAAAATGTTCCCAAAGTGCTGCACAACAATATTAAAAACAATATAAAATAAATATGATTAAAAACGATTTTAAAGGGTAAAACCAATTAAAACAGTAAATAGAAATCAACATTTTTTAAAACAGAGGACAACACAACTCACGTAGTGTTAAAAGCCAGAGAATAAAAGTGGGTCTTAAGACGAGACCTAAAACACTCCACTGTGGGAGCAGTTGGAACATGGAGGGGCAGAGTGTTCCAGAGCTTAGGGCTAACCACAGAGAAGGCCCTGTCTCCCCCTGGTTTTAAGTCTCGTCCTGGGCACCACGAGCTGGAGCTGGCTCTCGGACCTCAGAGCGCGCGCAGGATTGTAAGTTTGGATGAGGTCCGAGATATACTGAGGTGCCAGTCCATGTAAAGCTTTAAAAACAAACAGCAAGGTTTTAAAATCAATTCTAAGATGAACAGGGAGCCAGTGCAAACTCTCAAGGACTGGGGTTATATGCTGGCGTTTCCTGGCCCCTGTTAAAAGACGCGCTGCCGCGTTCTGGACTAACTGCAACCGGGAGAGAGCTTTTTGGCTAATGCCAGCATAAAGTGCATTGCAGTAGTCCAGGCCACTTGAAATAAAAGCATGCACGACTTGTTCAAAAAGGTTAAAAGATAAAAACGGTTTTACCTTTGCTAAAAGACGAAGATGATAAAAACACGATTTTAAAACGCCATTGACTTGTTTGTCAAGTTTAAAATCGCTGTCTATTGTGACGCCAAGGCTGGTGACTTTGGGACGCACATCATTTTGCAATGGTCAGTGAGGGCCGGACCAAAAACTCAAATTTCAGTTTTTCCCTCATTCATTATTAAAAAATTCTGGGCTAACCGAGCCCTGACGTCGCATAGACAGTTGAGAAGGGGTGTCAGAATGTCATTATATAATAAATTACATAAACATGTATAAGAACAGATACCAATAGGCAATATTAAATATTACTGTATTATATACTATATTACATATATACTTACAATAAGTATATAAAACCATCATGGAGGTATTTGGATATTTTTTAAGGGCTTTATAGGCAGGATAGAGCGGTTCCATTGTAAGCAGACTTATGATCGCATGTATTTAATATTTATAATGCATTAAAGAAGTTGTCATGTTTTCCATAATCATTTTGTGAACGATAGGCAAAATTCTAAAAAAAAGGCAGTTCCCCTTAAACAACGGCAAGGGGCTGGAGAGACAGGAAGCGAGAAGGAAGTGCCGCCGAACGAGAGGTAGTGGCTTTTCTTTCGCTGTGAAATAAGACTGCTCTTGCATATTTTTCCAGAAAAGTCTCGTCTCGCTACAATTAAAAACTTGCTGTAGTGCTAAGCCTGCGTCGCCACTTCTTCCATACTTGTGATCACCATTAACGTACTCCTCGCAAATACTCTATTTTTATTTATATATTCCCTCCTTCTTTCCACGCTGGTCTGTTGAGTTTTTGGCACGCACTCTGATTGGCCAGTACCAACCTGTCTTTGCTCCACTCGGGTGCTGCCGTCCAGCCGCAGGTAGATGTGTCCGTGGTAGTTGAGGAACTGCTCCAAGATGTCCAGCATGCGAGTCATCTGGGTGAAGATCAGCACTCTGTGGCCGCCCGTCTTCAGATTGCGCAACAACAAGTGGAGCGTCTGCAACTTCCCTGGAGGAAGAGCACGCCGACGTACAAAGTCAGGAAACAATGACAAGGTCAGGTCAACTCTGTGCATATGTGGGTGTCCACATTGGAATTGTGATGGGATGGGTTTTTTTGGCTCTTTGAAGGGAGCCGTTCAAAAGACTGGCTTGTTACTATCTTTATTTTTCAAGCAGTCACTCGTGGCAGTGATAAAAGTTTGGTCAGTAAATCAAAAAGTATACATTACACCAATATAATCACTATTGGTGGTCATTTTGAAATATTGATCATCTCATTTTGCTTCCATTGTGAACATTCTTTGACAGCGACGTCACAATGTACGTCAGGGCTAGGGATGATACTCGAAACCGGTTTCCCCGGTTGTTCGATAAGAAAAGAATCGAGTCCTCGGACTCGAATCCCTTTTTGAGAACCGGTACCCGTTATCGAGACCACGATAGTAAAGAAAAAGAGTTGGTTCTTTATTCGAATCCCTCAGAACGACTCCCGTCCCGACCAGAAATGCTCCGTGGGACATCACAAGAAATGACGTCACGTAGCTCAGTCATTAGGCGCAGATACCGAAAGCAGGAAAAACAATGAACCGCGCTCCAAGGTGTAATAAAGTTCAAAACAAAAGGTATAATCCAATGAATAACTTTACTGAGAGATTTGAGCAGAGTACAAACACATGACCAACACTTTTACCACCAACCGGAAACATAGCAACCAGGCTAGCAACGCACCTCCTTTACGGCAGCTGTCGCAACGTTCTTAAAGCAACCGCAGCATATACACACATATATATATATATATATATATATATATATACACACAACATATATGACATGATCTCCCTTTTTTAACTTTTGTTTTTCTTTCCTTGTAAACGTTACAAAATCACACTGTAGATGTGTTGTCTGTCTAATTATAAATAATGCAGACGAGGCGTGTTGGCCGAGTTCTTGACGTTTACTTTCACAGCGTGCTCATAACCTCATTCTTACGTGACGACATGCAACAACACTTTTCGGGGCTACCGCGCATGCTCGTCACTCCCGTTGCATGCTGGGTAGTGTAGTTGTTATATTCCTAGCCTAGCTCATAACATCACATCTTTCCCCCTATAAAGAAATAATGTTAACTCAATAAAGTGTATTTCTTTTTTCAGCTTTAACTTTTCATTTTTTAGCATTGTAACCACATTTGCACACAACTTTTCTCTTCATAGAATTGTCTTTCAATAAAGAAATAAAGTGTAAAAATGTCAAAGCATCATAACTAGGGATGATACTCGAAACCGGTTTTCCCGGTTGTTTGATAAGAAAAGAACCGAGTCCTCGGACTCGAATCCCTTTTTGAGAACCGGTACCCGTTATCGAGACCACTATAGTAAAGGAAAAGAGTTGATTCTTTATTCGAATCCCGTCCCGACCAGAAATGCTCCGTGGGACATCACAAGAAATGACGTCACGTAGCTCAGTCATTAGGCGCAGATAGCGAAAGCAGGAAAACAATGGACGGAAAAAGCGCTCCAAGGTGTAATAAAGTTAAAAACAAAAGCTATCATCCATCGAATAACTTTACTGAGAGATTTGAGCAGGGTAAAACACATGACCAACACTTTTACCACCAACCGGAAACATAGCAACCAGGCTAGCAACGCACCTTCTTTACGGCAGCTGTCGCAACGTTCTTAAAACAACCGCTGCACATACATATATATACAACACATCTCACTTTTTTAACTTTTGTTTTTCTTTCCTTGTAAACAAAAAAAAAAAATCACACTGTAGATGTGTTGTCTGTCTATTTATAAATAATGCAGACGAGGCGTGTTGGCTGAGTTCTTGACGTTTACTTTCACAGCGTGGCAACATGCAACACTTTTCGGGGCTACCGCGCATGCTCGTAACTCCCGTTGCATGCTGGGTAGTGTAGTTGTTATATTCTCTAGCTCATAACATCTTTCCCCCTATGAAGAAATAATGTTAACTCAATAAAGTGTATTTCTTTTTTTAGCTTTAACTTTTCATTTTTTAGCATTGTAACCACATTTGCAAACAACGTTTCTCTTCATAGAATTGTCTTTCAATAAAGAAATAAAGTGTAAAAATGTCAAAGCATCATAACAAACAGTTATGTTCCAATAGCAGCAGAAGTGCACTTTTTGGAGAGCTGTATTATTTTCAGTTTTGTGTCCAAGGGACTGATTTTATTTAACACTATATTATTATTTATACACCTATAGTGATCACAGAGACAGCTTGTTTTTGTGTTACTGTATATATTTGTTTCTCTGAAAAATCCCACTTAATATACTTTGGGTAACAACAGTCAATATTTATTTATTTTATATTTTTTTTTAGGGGGGTAACAAGTCAATATTTATTTATTTATTAGATTTAATTTGTTTCTTATATAATAAAAGTGAGCTTTTGTTAAACCAAATGTGTGTTTTTTTCCACATACAACAACCTATCTGGACTCGATAAGAGAATCGATAAGGAATCGGTTCGATAAGAGGATTCGATAATAGGCTCGAACTCGATCATTTCTTATCAAACATCATCCCTAGTCAGGGCTATTCAACTACATCATGAAGAGGGCCCAAGACATCAAAATTTGCACGTTTCTTTAGAAAGTGCTTAAGCAGGTTATATCCCTTTGAGACTGTGTTTACTTATTTCGCTACTCGTTTCCAGCATGTGCAGCTAGACAGATAGTTAACAGCATGGAGAAACAGAAGCTAAGTTTTGTTTATGATTGATGTTTCTTCTTTTAAATAATTTTTCTTGCTCAGTTTTATTTAAAGTTAAAAGTTAAAGTACCCATGATTGTCACACACACACACACACACTAGGTGTGGCGAAATTATTATCTGCATTTGACCCATCACCCTTGATCACCTCCTGGGAGGTGAGGGGAGCATTTCTTCGTACATCTTCCTTTATTGAGGTTTGTAAGACTGAAAATATAAACATTACTAAAGTATAATGTCCACTGTGTATGTTACATAAATGAAATAGAAGGTTTAGTGTTAATACACACAGCAAACATTGCACGCAAGGTTTAACAATTAAAACCAAGGTGTAGCTTTACCTCCCTCTGCTGGTCTAATTCAGCGCTACATGTATTTAACCAGTTTTAACTGCCAGTGAAGACAAAAACAACACGACCACGGATACAAAAGACATCACAAAGTCAACAATCTCAATACGTTCATACTTTGTTGTCCGTCGCAATTAAAAGTCAGATTTTAAGGATTTACTTAGATTTTTTTCAGGATCGCTGTTACCATCTTCTTCTACTCACAGACTGCTGCTTCATTGTGACACACATGTGTCGCTGTTGCCCCCTGCGTGGTGGCGGGAGTACTGCATACACGAGCAACCCTGTATTGAATGGTTTCATCAAGACTATTTGGGTGTAGTTTGGCGGACCAAATTAAAAGCTTTGCAGTGTTTCCCATAAACTGCCAAGATGCCTGTGGCGGTGGGGGCGTGGCTATGGGCGTGGCCACCATGACATCATCGAGTAATTTGCATAATTTACTACAATTATTTAATTTTCTCTAAAAAGGCTCAAAAAATGTATACTTACTAATTAATAACAGTTTTGTTTTTAACGTCCATCCATCCATCCATTTTACAATATAATTACAACACTTTATGTACATATTTATATACAGATTTGAACAACAATTTATTCACTGAAATATATTTATTAATTGTGGTTCTTACAAAAAATATATCTTATAAAATATAAAAGCTAAAATGTCTCTTAAACCTCTGCCCCTTTAATTAGTGCATACTAAATAATTTAACTTTAGCCTACTACTACAACCATATTATTTACCAGCAACATAAAGTGAAACAGAGGCAGAGGTGTCCTGCCACAGTCAGTAACAAATAAACAGAAAACAGTAGTGGTGGTAGATAGACACAGAGCTTCATCAAACATCTGATCCACTGAACAAAGAGCTCCGAAAATCTTGAACTTTAGACTGCCATCAGTTTTACTCCCTACACTTAACCATGTGTTTCTTACTGCCTGCAGACTTTGCACCCTTTGTTATATACACATGTTGTGTTTCTAATATAAATACATTTAATAAAGTCAAATACAAATAAGGCAACAAGAGAAGTATCCTACACTTCTCTTTTGTAAAGTAAATCGGAACAGCCGATATGGGCATCTACATCAACTATATGATTTGCCTGAGAAGCTGAAGAGGACACCAAAAAAAAAAAAATTTAAAAAAAAAAAAAAAAAATTAAATTTTATTTGTGGCGGACGCAATTCTTTCGTGGCGGGCCGCAACAAATAAATTAATGTGTGGGAAACCCTGCTTTGGCAGGCCGGCAGTTGAGTAGGTCGATGTAAGCTATACCTTGTATGTCAAATGACTTTTGTTCATTTAGTTTTTTCCCCAGTTGCTAAATTCTCTCTCTAATTCCGAATACAGCTCCTAAGAGGCTCCAGGTGGTTCAGGTGCTTATTAAACTCCTCCCCTAAGTTACCTTCCAGCGTGCGCATGATAGTTTTCACATGGATAGAGCCTTCTGTGACAACTAACTCGGTGATGTCATCCAAATAGCGAAAGTGAAACCGCTTCTATCAGGACATGATCTCGAGAAATTAATCCACGCCTTTATCTCGACTCGTTTAGACTACTGCAATGCCCTGTATGTAGGCATTAGCCAAGCCTCCCTCGCCCGCCTGCAGCTCGTGCAGAACTCTACTGCTCGTCTGCTAACACAGACCCGCAGACGTGAGCACATCACCCCTATATTAGCGTCCCTTCACTGGCTCCCTGTGCGTTACAGGATCAATTTTAAACTCCTTTTATTTGTTTTTAAATGTCTAAACAACCTCGCGCCAACATATCTCTCCGACCTCCTTCAGCCTTACTGCCCCACCCGATCCCTAAGATCAGCCGATCAGCTGCTACTGACGGTCCCGGACACAAGGCTGAAGCTTAGAGGTGACAGAGCTTTCGCCGCTGCTGCTCCCAAGCTCTGGAACGACCTACCTCTTAGTGTTAGACAAGCCTCCTCTCTTCCTGTTTTTAAATCTCTCTTAAAAACATACTTTTATTCCATGGCTTTTAACACTAAATGATACCCATCCTGCAATGGCGCCCCATAATACACCTGCTGTGAACCGGTTTTTATGTTTTTATATATATATATTTTTTTTTTTTATCGTGTTCTGTTTGTGTTGTGTTGTGTTTGCTCGGTTCTCGTATTATTTTTAACCTGCCCATTGTACAGCACTTTGGCTACCCCTGTGGTAAATTTTAAATGTGCTTTATAAATAAAGTTGATTTCATTTGATTTGATTTGATTACTCCTTCAATAAATTAAGTAGATTCTGAAAGGGCGGCGTGGGCAATTTGCATAAACAACTCTCAAACAAACGCATTACATTTGCGCATCGGTTCTCACCGTTGACTTGAAAGAGCCGTTCAAAAGACTCGACTCACATCTCCAGTATTATGCCTCCATCGACATAGGGCCAAATGGTACTGCAATGTCAACATTCCAAAGTTCATCACAACAAAGCCGTGTCCTTACCACAATCATACTGGATGAGGCGTAGGTCGGGGAACTGGGTGCGCATGTAGCACTGGACGCGATGCAGGCTGCGAGTCAGCGGAGTGACGTGTTCCGAGAGCGCTGAGGAGAACACCGCCTCCTTGTGGCTCAGAGAGGGAGGAGGGTGGCAGGAGTGCATGGTAATGCGAGCGGCTTCCACTGGCGGGATCACAAACGTAAACCTGACAACAACAAATATATATATATATATACACACATGTTGTCAAAGGTCCTGTTCAGTCACAGGGTTTCTGCAGGTATCAGCAAATCTAATCTTCATTGCTAATAAAAACAAGTTTAATGCCCATGTCCTGCTGCAGATAGTTGTTATAGTCAAATGTTTACAATTTTGTCTGTATAAACAGAGTTATAAACATTTGACAATGGCAGTCTTGAATAACTGTTAACTCACCAGATGGCCGTGTATGACCTGTGGGGTTCCTCAGGGCTCCATTTTAGGATCCCTATTGTTCAACTTGTACATGCTGCCACTGGGTCAGCTAGAGCTAGTACTCAATGTGTCCTACCACAACTATGCAGACGACACCCGGATCTACGTGTCACTGACGGAAGGTGAAGGTCAGATCTAGGTGTCACTGACGGAAGGTGAAGGTCAGATCTAGGTGTCACTGATGGAAGGTGAAGGTCAGATCTAGGTGTCACTGATGGAAGGTGAAGGTCAGATCTAGGTGTCACTGACAGCAGGTGAAGGTCTGATCTAGGTGTCACTGACGGAAGGTGAAGGTCAGATCTAGGTGTCACTGATGGAAGGTGAAGGTCAGATCTAGGTGTCAGTGATGGAAGGTGAAGGTCAGATCTAGGTGTCAGTGATGGAAGGTGAAGGTCAGATGTAGGTAGCACTGACGGAAGGTGAAGGTCAGATCTAGGTGTCAGTGATGGAAGGTGAAGGTCAGATCTAGGTGTCAGTGCTGGAAGGTGAAGGTCAGATCTAGGTGTCAGTGATGGAAGGTGAAGGTCAGATCTAGGTGTCACTGACGGTAGTTGAAGGTCAGATCTAG
>NC_084751.1:8264856-8322356 GCF_033978785.1 Entelurus aequoreus
TGCTTGTAACTTCCGGTAGGAACGTTTTAGAGACATGAAACAAAAACCTCTACATAGGTCTGACTTAGACCTACATTTCATAGATTGAAATCCTTCAGCAAAAATCAACAGGAAGTTTGATATCCCCACTTCAAAACACATTTTTTTTAAAAAGCGGTCACCAAACATCAAACATTATCTCCTCTGAGCGCGTTTGTCGTTTTGGCTTCAAACTACTACAAGAGAGAGATTGAACCCTTCTGATTAAAAGTTGGCGAAAGCGTTTTAATAAGTGCTACGGTTTTGATTTTACGAGCCTTCAAAGAAAAGAACCACTGTGCCGCAGCAGCTAGGAAAAAAACACAGACACAACTTCCTCTAACTCCCAGTACGAATATCGTAGAGACATGCAACAAACACCTCTATGTAGGTCTCACTCAGGACTACCACTGGACAAAAGTATTGGGACACCTAGGACTAGCACCTGCCAAAAGGCGGACCCGACCAACGCTGCTTGCAGCTTTAATTAGGGTCCGCCCTGTACCCTGTACAAAGGACTCCCTCAGGGAGTCCTTTGTACTGGTTACAAAGGAACCTATTGTATTTGTAAGGTTTTATTATTCTTTATTAGGGTCCGCACAGGACCTTTTCAAAAGGAATCCCAAAGGGAGTCCTTTTGCAATGGGACGAAAGGACCCTATTGAAATTGTAATGTTTTATTAGGGTCCGCCCTGTACCCTGTACAAAGGACTCCCTCAGGGAGTCCTTTGTACTGGTTACAAAGGAACCTATTGTATTTGTAATGTTTTATTATTCTTTATTATTAGGGTCCGCATGTACCCTGTAAAAAGGACTCCCCCAGGGAGTCCTTTGTACTGGTTACAAAGGAACCTATTGAATTTGTAATGTTTATTATTAGGGTCCGCCCTGTACCCTGTACAAAGGACTCCCTCAGGGAGTCCTTTGTACTGGTTACAAAGGAACCTATTGTTATTGTAAGGTTTTATTATTATTCTTTCTTTATTATTCCGCACGGTCGCGCACTACTTTGCCCCCCTTAACATGCTTCAAAACTCACCAAATTTGACATACACATTAAACCCCGGGTACAGCACACTTTAGTGGTAAAAAAAAATACCAAAAATCAACATTGCTCTCTAGCGCCCCCTAGGAAGAAAAATGCCTCTAACTCCCACTAGGAAGGTCGTAGAGACATGAAACAAAAACCTGTATGTAGGTCTCAGTTAGACCTACAATTCATAATTTTACTTCTTCGGGCGAAAACCAACAGGAAGTTGGCAATTTCCCCTTCAAGACAAAAAATGACTAAAAACACTCATTTTTGATTTTTGAGCTGTAATTTGACCCCCTTAAAATACTTCAAAACTCACCAAAATTCGCACACACATCGGGACTGCGGGAAACTGCGATCTAAAAAAAAAACCGAATCCCAAAACTCAAAATTGTGCTCTACATAATTTTTTGGAAAAAACAGAGAAAAAACTGCTCCTCAGAGGAAAAATCTGACAAAACTGCTTGTAACTTCCGGTAGGAACGTCGTAGAGACATGAAACCTATACCTCTAATGTAGGTCTCGCCTAGACCTACATTTCATAGATTGACACCCTTCAGCAAAAATCAACAGGAAGTTTGTTATCTCCATTTCAAAACAACATTTTTGTACCAAACGGTCACCAAACATCAAACATTATCTCCTCTGAGCGCGTTTGTCGTTTCGGCTTCAAATTGCTACAGGAGAGAGATTGAACCCTTCTGATTAAAAGTTGACGACGGCGTTTTATTTAGTGCTACCGTTTTGATTTTACGAGCCTTCAAAGACCCGCAGCACTGATGCTGCTACGGTGCCAAAAATGACAACGAAACTGCAATTAGACCTTCTTTGGCCTCAATACACACAATAGCCTATAATGACAATGTGAACTCAGACACAACTTCCTCTAACTCCCAGTACCAATATCGTAGAGACACGAAACAAAAACCTCTATGTAGGTCTCACTCAGGACTACCACTGGACAAAAGTATTGGACACCTAGGACTAGCACCTGCCAGAAGGCGGACCCGACCAATGCTGCTTGCAGCTTTAATTAGGGTCCGCACAGGACCTTTTCAAAAGGAATCCCAAAGGGAGTCCTTTTGCAATGGGACGAAAGGACCCTATTGAAATTGTAATGTTTTATTATTCTTTATTATTATTATTCTTCCGCTCCGTTGCGCACTACTTTGACCCCCTTAACATGCTTCAAAACTCACCAAATTTTTTACACACATCCAAAAAGTAGGCCAGATCAAGTTATACAAAAACCAAACCCCAAAACACAAAATTGAGCTCTAGCGCCCCCTAGGAAAAAAAAAAAACAAACTGCCTGTAACTCCCACTAGGAAGGTCGTAGAGACATGAAACAAAAACCTATATGTAGGTCTGCTCTAGACCTACAACTCATAATGACACATTCTCGGGCGAAAATCAACAGGAAATTGGCAATTTACCTTTTTTGACAAAAATGTACTAAAAACACTGTTTTTTACATCTTTGACCTCTAATTTGACCCCCTTAAAATACTTCAAAACTCACCAAACTTCGCACACACATTGGGACTGGTAGAAATTGCGATCTCAAAAAAAAACCGAACCCCGAAACTCAAAATTGTGCTCTAGAGCAATTTTTTAATAAAACAGAGAAAAAAATGCTTTTTAGAGGAAAACTCAGACAAAACTGCTTATAACTTCCGGTAGGAACGTCGTAGAGACATGAAAAAAATACCTCTACGTAGGTCTCATTTAGACCTACATTTCATACATTGACACCCTTCAGCAAAAATCAACAGGAAGTTTGTTATCTCCATTTCAAAACAACATTTTTGTACCAAACGGTCACCAAACATCAAACGTTATCTCCTCTGAGCGCGTTTGTCGTTTCCGCTTCAAACTGCTACAGGAGAGAGATTGAACCCTTCTGATTAAAAGTTGACGACGGATAATGATTAAGTGCTACCGTTTTGATTTTACGAGCCTTCAAAGACCCGCAGCACTGATGCTGCTACGGTGCCAAAAATGACAACGAAACTGCGATTAGACCTTCTTTGGCCTCAATACACACAATAGCCTATAATGACAATGTGAACTCAGACACAACTTCCTCTAACTCCCAGTACCAATATCGTAGAGACACGAAACAAAAACCTCTATGTAGGTCTCACTCAGGACTACCACTGGACTAAAGTATTGGACACCTAGGACTAGCACCTGCCAGAAGGCGGACCCGACCAATGCTGCTTGCAGCTTTAATTATTATTATAATTCCGCACCGTTGCGCACTACTTTGCCCCCCTTAACATGCTTCAAAACTCACCAAATTTTTTCCACACATTGGAAAAGAAGTCCAGACCACATAATCTAAAAACCTAACCCAAAAAATCACAGTTGCGCTCTAGCGCCCCCTAGAAAGACAACCTACGTTAACTCCCACTAGGAAGGTCGTAGAGACATGAAACAAAAACCAGTATGTAGGTCTCACTTAGACCTACAATTCATAATTTCACATCTTCGGGCAAAAACCAACAGGAAGTTGGCAATTTCCCATTTTATACCAAAATTTACTAAAAACACTCATTTTTACGTCTTTGACCTCTAATTTGACCCCCTTAAAATACTTCAAAACTCACCAAACTTCTCACACACATTGGGACAGTTGGGATTTAAGATCTAAAAAAAAAACCGAACCCCAAAACTCAAAATTGTGCTCTACATAATTTTTGGAAAAAACTGACAAAAAACTGCTCCTCAGAGGAAAACTCTGACAAAACTGCTTGTAACTTCCGGTAGGAACGTCGTAGAGACATGAAAAAAATACCTCTACGTAGGTCTCATTTAGACCTACATTTCATACATTGACACCCTTCAGCAAAAATCAACAGGAAGTTTGTTATTTCCATTTCAAAACAACATTTTTGTACCAAACGGTCACCAAACATCAAACATTATCTCCTCTGAGCGCGTTTGTCGTTTCGGCTTCAAACTGCTACAGGAGAGAGATTGAACCCTTCTGATTAAAAGTTGACGAAAGAGTGGTGATTAGTGCTACCGTTTTGATTTTACGCGCCTTCAAAGACCCGCAGCACTGATGCTGCTCCGGTGCCAAAAATGACAACGAAACTGCGATTAGACCTTCTTTGGCCTCAATACACACAATACCCTATAATGACAATGTGAACTCAGACACAACTTCCTCTAACTCCCAGTACCAATATCGTAGAGACACGAAACAAAAACCTCTATGTAGGTCTCACTCAGGACTACCACTGGACTAAAGTATTGGACACCTAGGACTAGCACCTGCCAGAAGGCGGACCCGACCAATGCTGCTTGCAGCTTTAATTAGGGTCCGCCCTGTACCCTGTACAAAGGACTCCCCCAGGGAGTCCTTTGTACTGGTTACAAAGGAACCTATTGTTATTGTAATTAGGGTCCGCACAGGACCTTTTCAAAAGGAATCCCAAAGGGAGTCCTTTTGCAATGGGACGAAAGGACCCTATTGAAATTGTAAGGTTTTATTATTATTAGGGTCCGCCCTGTACCCTGTACAAAGGACTCCCTCAGGGAGTCCTTTGTACTGGTTACAAAGGAACCTATTGTTATTGTAATTAGGGTCCGCACAGGACCTTTTCAAAAGGAATCCCAAAGGGAGTCCTTTTGCAATGGGACGAAAGGACCCTATTGAAATTGTAAGGTTTTATTATTATTAGGGTCCGCCCTGTACCCTGTACAAAGGACTCCCTCAGGGAGTCCTTTGTACTGGTTACAAAGGAACCTATTGTATTTGTAAGGTTTTATTATTATTATTATTCTTTTTTCTTCCGCAGCTTTGCGCACTACTACGCCCCCCTTAACATGCTTCAAAACTCACCAAATTTTTTACACACATCCAAAAAGTGTGCCAGCAGACTTTAGTCAAAAAACCAAACCCAAAAAAATACACTTGCTCTCTAGCGCCCCCTAGGTAGAAAACTGCCTATAACTCCCACTAGGAAGGTCGTAGAGACATGAAACCAAAACCTGTATGTAGGTCTCAGTTAGACCTACAATTCATAATTTCACTTCTTCGGGCGAAAACCAACAGGAAGTTGGCAATTTCCCCTTCAAGACAAAAAATGACTAAAAACACTCATTTTTGATTTTTGACCTCTAATTTGACCCCCTTAAAATACTTCAAAACTCACCAAACTTCTCACACACATTGGGACTGGTGGAAACTGTGATCTAAAAAAAAAACCGAATCCCAAAACTCAAAATTGTGCTCTACATAATTTTTGGAAAAAACTGACAAAAAAGTGCTCCTCAGAGGAAAACTCTGACAAAACTGCTTGTAACTTCCGGTAGGAACGTCGTAGAGACATGAAAAAAATACCTCTACGTAGGTCTCATTTAGACCTACATTTCATACATTGACACCCTTCAGCAAAAATCAACAGGAAGTTTGTTATCTCCATTTCAAAACAACATTTTTGTACCAAACGGTCACCAAACATCAAACATTATCTCCTCTGAGCGCGTTTGTCGTTTCGGCTTCAAACTGCTACAGGAGAGAGATTGAACCCTTCTGATTAAAAGTTGACGACGGCGTTGAGATTAGTGCTACCGTTTTGATTTTACGAGCCTTCAAAGACCCGCAGCACTAAAGTTGCTACGGTGCCAAAAATGACAACGAAACTGCGATTAGACCTTCTTTGGCCTCAATACACACAATAGCCTATAATGACAATGTGAACTCAGACACAACTTCCTCTAACTCCCAGTACGAATATCGTAGAGACACGAAACAAAAACCTCTATGTAGGTCTCACTCAGGACTACCACTGGACAAAAGTATTGGACACCTAGGACTAGCACCTGCCAGAAGGCGGACCCGACCAATGCTGCTTGCAGCTTTAATTATTATTATTTTTCCGCAGCTTTGCGCACTACTACGCCCCCCTTAACATGCTTCAAAACTCACCAAATTTTTTCCACACATACAAAAAGTGGGCCAAAAGAACTTAGTCTAAAAACCAAAGCCCAAAAATCAACATTGCTCTCTAGCGCCCCCTAGGAAGAAAACCGCCTCTAACTCCCACTAGGAAGGTCGTAGAGACATGAAACAAAAACCTGTATGTAGGTCTCAGTTAGACCTACAATTCATAATTTTACTTCTTCGGGCGAAAACCAACAGGAAGTTGGCAATTTCCCCTTCAAGACAAAAAATGACTAAAAACACTCATTTTTGATTTTTGAGCTGTAATTTGACCCCCTTAAAATACTTCAAAACTCACCAAAATTCGCACACACATCGGGACTGCGGGAAACTGCGATCTAAAAAAAAAACCGAATCCCAAAACTCAAAATTGTGCTCTACATAATTTTTGGGAAAAAAAGAGAAAAAACTGATCCTCTGAGGAAAAATCTGACAAAACTGCTTGTAACTTCCGGTAGGAACGTCGTAGAGACATGAAAAAAATACCTCTATGTAGGTCTTGCCTGGACCTACATTTCATAGATTGACATCCTTCAGCAAAAATCAACAGGAAGTTTGCTATTTCTCCTTCAAACCATCATTTTTGTTACAACCGGTCACCAAACATCAAACATTATCTCCTCTGAGTGCGTTTGTCGTTTCGGCTTCAAACTGCTACAGGAGAGAGATTGAACCCTTCTGATTAAAAGTTCACGAAAGAGTGGTGATTAGTGCTACCGTTTTGATTTTACGCGCCTTCAAAGACCCGCAGCACTACAGTTGCTACGGTGCCAAAAATGACAACGAAACTGCGATTAGACCTTCTTTGGCCTCAATACACACAATAGCCTATAATGACAATGTGAACTCAGACACAACTTCCTCTAACTCCCAGTACCAATATCGTAGAGACACGAAACAAAAACCTCTATGTAGGTCTCACTCAGGACTACCACTGGACAAAAGTATTGGACACCTAGGACTAGCATCTGCCAAAAGGCGGACCCGACCAATGCTGCTTGCAGCTTTAATGTTTTATTATTCTTCTTTGTTTATTCTTCCGCAGCTTTGCGCACTACTACGCCCCCCCTTAACATGCTTCAAAACTCACCAAATTTTTTACACAAATCCAAAAAGTGTGCCAGCAGACTTTAGTCAAAAAACCAAACCCAAAAAATCACAATTGCACTCTAGCGCCCCCTAGGTAGAAAACTGCCTCTAACTCCCACTAGGAAGGTCGTAGAGACATGAAACAAAAACCTGTATGTAGGTCTCAGTTAGACCTACAATTCATAATTTTACTTCTTCGGGCGAAAACCAACAGGAAGTTGGCAATTTCCCCTTCAAGACAAAAAATGACTAAAAACACTCATTTTTGATTTTTGAGCTGTAATTTGACCCCCTTAAAATACTTCAAAACTCACCAAAATTCGCACACACATCGGGACTGCGGGAAACTGCGATCTAAAAAAAAAACCGAATCCCAAAATTCAAAATTGTGCTCTACATAATTTTTGGAAAAAACAGAGAAAAAAACTGCTCCTCAGAGGAAAAATCTGACAAAACTGCTTGTAACTTCCGGTAGGAACGTCGTAGAGACATGAAACCAATACCTCTAATGTAGGTCTCGCCTAGACCTACATTTCATAGATTGACACCCTTCAGCAAAAATCAACAGGAAGTTTGTTATCTCCATTTCAAAACAACATTTTTGTACCAAACGGTCACCAAACATCAAACATTATCTCCTCTGAGCGCGTTTGTCGTTTCGGCTTCAAACTGCTACAGGAGAGAGATTGAACCCTTCTGATTAAAAGTTGACGAAAGAGTGGTGATTAGTGCTACCATTTTGATTTTACGAGCCTTCAAAGACCCGCAGCACTGATGCTGCTACGGTGCCAAAAATGACAACGAAACTGCGATTAGACCTTCTTTGGCCTCAATACACACAATACCCTATAATGACAATGTGAACTCAGACACAACTTCCTCTAACTCCCAGTACCAATATCGTAGAGACACGAAACAAAAACCTCTATGTAGGTCTCACTCAGGACTACCACTGGACAAAAGTATTGGACACCTAGGGCTAGCACCTGCCAGAAGGCGGACCCGACCAATGCTGCTTGCAGCTTTAATTAGGGTCCGCACAGGACCTTTTCAAAAGGAATCCCAAAGGGAGTCCTTTTGCAATGGGACGAAAGGACCCTATTGAAATTGTAAGGTTTTATTATTATTATTATTATTTTTCCGCAGCTTTGCGCACTACTACGCCCCCCTTAACATGCTTCAAAACTCACCAAATTTTTTCCACACATACAAAAAGTGGGCCAAAAGAACTTAGTCTAAAAACCAAAGCCCAAAAATCAACATTGCTCTCTAGCGCCCCCTAGGAAGAAAACCGCCTCTAACTCCCACTAGGAAGGTCGTAGAGACATGAAACAAAAACCTGTATGTAGGTCTCAGTTAGACCTACAATTCATAATTTTACTTCTTCGGGCGAAAACCAACAGGAAGTTGGCAATTTCCCCTTCAAGACAAAAAATGACTAAAAACACTCATTTTTGATTTTTGAGCTGTAATTTGACCCCCTTAAAATACTTCAAAACTCACCAAAATTCGCACACACATCGGGACTGCGGGAAACTGCGATCTAAAAAAAAAACCGAATCCCAAAACTCAAAATTGTGCTCTACATAATTTTTGGGAAAAAAAGAGAAAAAACTGCTCCTCTGAGGAAAAATCTGACAAAACTGCTTGTAACTTCCGGTAGGAACGTCGTAGAGACATGAAAAAAATACCTCTATGTAGGTCTTGCCTGGACCTACATTTCATAGATTGACATCCTTCAGCAAAAATCAACAGGAAGTTTGCTATTTCTCCTTCAAACCATCATTTTTGTTACAACCGGTCACCAAACATCAAACATTATCTCCTCTGAGTGCGTTTGTCGTTTCGGCTTCAAACTGCTACAGGAGAGAGATTGAACCCTTCTGATTAAAAGTTCACGAAAGAGTGGTGATTAGTGCTACCGTTTAGATTTTACGCGCCTTCAAAGACCCGCAGCACTAAAGTTGCTACGGTGCCAAAAATGACAACGAAACTGCGATTAGACCTTCTTTGGCCTCAATACACACAATAGCCTATAATGACAATGTGAACTCAGACTCAACTTCATCTAACTCCCAGTACCAATATCGTAGAGACACGAAACAAAAACCTCTATGTAGGTCTCACTCAGGACTACCACTGGACAAAAGTATTGGACACCTAGGACTAGCACCTGCCAAAAGGCGGACCCGACCAATGCTGCTTGCAGCTTTAATTAGGGTCCGCCCTGTACCCTGTACAAAGGACTCCCTCGGGGAGTCCTTTGTACTGGTTACAAAGGAACCTATTGTTATTGTAATGTTTTATTATTCTTTATTATTTTTCCGCAGCTTTGCGCACTACTTTGCCCCCCTTAACATGCTTCAAAACTCACCAAATTTTTTACACACATCCAAAAACCTGCCCCCCCCACTTTAGTAAAACAACAAAACCCCACAAATACAAATTGCTCTCTAGCGCCCCCTAGGAAAAACCCAAAAACAAACTGCCTGTAACTCCCACTAGGAAGGTCGTAGAGACATGAAACAAAAACCTGTATGTAGGTCTGCTCTAGACCTACAACTCATAATGACACATTCTCGGGCGAAAATCAACAGGAAATTGGCAATTTACCATTTTTGACAAAAATGTCCTAAAAACACTGTTTTTTACATCTTTGACCTCTAATTTGACCCCCTTAAAATACTTCAAAACTCACCAAACTTCTCACACACATCGGGACTGGTAGAAATTGCGCTCTCAAAAAATAACCGAACCCCGAAACTCAAAATTGTGCTCTACAGCAATTTTTTTATAAAACTGACAAAAAACTGCTCCTCAGAGGAAAACTCTGACAAAACTGCTTGTAACTTCCGGTAGGAACGTCGTAGAGACATGAAAAAAATACCTCTACGTAGGTCTCATTTAGACCTACATTTCATACATTGACACCCTTCAGCAAAAATCAACAGGAAGTTTGTTATCTCCATTTCAAAACAACATTTTTGTACCAAACGGTCACCAAACATCAAACATTATCTCCTCTGAGCGCGTTTGTCGTTTCGGCTTCAAACTGCTACAGGAGAGAGATTGAACCCTTCTGATTAAAAGTTGACGACGGATAATGATTAAGTGCTACCGTTTTGATTTTACGAGCCTTCAAAGACCCACAGCACTGATGCTGCTACGGTGCCAAAAATGACAACGAAACTGCGATTAGACCTTCTTTGGCCTCAATACACACAATAGCCTATAATGACAATGTGAACTCAGACTCAACTTCCTCTAACTCCCAGTACCAATATCGTAGAGACACGAAACAAAAACCTCTATGTAGGTCTCACTCAGGACTACCACTGGACTAAAGTATTGGACACCTAGGACTAGCACCTGCCAGAAGGCGGACCCGACCAATGCTGCTTGCAGCTTTAATTATTCTTTGTTTCTTCTTCCGCAGCTTTGCGCACTACTACGCCCCCCTTAACATGCTTCAAAACTCACCAAATTTTTTACACACATCCAAAAAGTGTGCCAGCAGACTTTAGTCAAAAAACCAAACCCAAAAAATCCCAGTTGCACTCTAGCGCCCCCTAGGTAGAAAACTGCCTCTAACTCCCACTAGGAAGGTCGTAGAGACATGAAACAAAAACCTGTATGTAGGTCTCAGTTAGACCTACAATTCATAATTTTACTTCTTCGGGCGAAAACCAACAGGAAGTTGGCAATTTCCCCTTCAAGACAAAAAATGACTAAAAACACTAATTTTTGATTTTTGAGCTGTAATTTGACCCCCTTAAAATACTTCAAAACTCACCAAAATTCGCACACACATTGGGACTGGTGGAAACTTTGATCTAAAAAAAAAACCGAATCCCTAAACTCAAAATTGTGCTCTACATAATTTTTGGGAAAAAAAGAGAAAAAACTGCTCCTCAGAGGAAAAATCTGACAAAACTGCTTGTAACTTCCGGTAGAAACGTCGTAGAGACATGAAAAAAATACCTCTATGTAGGTCTTGCCTGGACCTACATTTCATAGATTGACATCCTTCAGCAAAAATCAACAGGAAGTTTGCTATTTCTCCTTCAAACCATCATTTTTGTTACAACCGGTCACCAAACATCAAACATTATCTCCTCTGAGTGCGTTTGTCGTTTCGGCTTCAAACTGCTACAGGAGAGAGATTGAACCCTTCTGATTAAAAGTTGACGAAAGAGTGGTGATTAGTGCTACCGTTTTGATTTTACGCGCCTTCAAAGACCCGCAGCACTAAAGTTGCTACGGTGCCAAAAATGACAACGAAACTGCGATTAGACCTTCTTTGGCCTCAATACACACAATAGCCTATAATGACAATGTGAACTCAGACACAACTTCCTCTAACTCCCAGTACCAATATCGTAGAGACACGAAACAAAAACCTCTATGTAGGTCTCACTCAGGACTACCACTGGACTAAAATATTGGACACCTAGGACTAGCACCGGCCAAAAGGCGGACCCGACCAATGCTGCTTGCAGCTTTAATTATTATTATTCCGCACCGTCGCGCACTACTTTGCCCCCCTTAACATGCTTCAAAACTCACCAAATTTTTTACACACATCCAAACTCGGGTAGAGCCCACTTTAGTTAAAAAACCAAACCCAAAAAAATACACTTGCTCTCTAGCGCCCCCTAGGTAGAAAACTGCCTATAACTCCCACTAGGAAGGTCGTAGAGACATGAAACCAAAACCTGTATGTAGGTCTCAGTTAGACCTACAATTCATAATTTCACTTCTTCGGGCGAAAACCAACAGGAAGTTGGCAATTTCCCCTTCAAGACAAAAAATGACTAAAAACACTCATTTTTGATTTTTGACCTCTAATTTGACCCCCTTAAAATACTTCAAAACTCACCAAACTTCTCACACACATTGGGACTGGTGGAAACTGTGATCTAAAAAAAAAACCGAATCCCAAAACTCAAAATTGTGCTCTACATAATTTTTGACAAAAAAAGAGAAAAAACTGCTCCTCAGAGGAAAACTCTGACAAAACTGCTTGTAACTTCCGGTAGGAACGTCGTAGAGACATGAAACAAATACCTCTATGTAGGTCTTGTCTAGACCTACATTTCATAGATTGACATCCTTCAGCGAAAATCAACAGGAAGTTTGTAATCTCCATTTCAAAACAACATTTTTGTACCAAACGGTCACCAAACATCAAACATTATCTCCTCTGAGCGCGTTTGTCGTTTCGGCTTCAAACTGCTACAGGAGAGAGATTGAACCCTTCTGATTAAAAGTTGACGAAAGAGTGGTGATTAGTGCTACCGTTTTGATTTTACGCGCCTTCAAAGACCCGCAGCACTAAAGTTGCTACGGTGCCAAAAATGACAACGAAACTGCGATTAGACCTTCTTTGGCCTCAATACACACAATAGCCTATAATGACAATGTGAACTCAGACACAACTTCCTCTAACTCCCAGTACCAATATCGTAGAGACACGAAACAAAAACCTCTATGTAGGTCTCACTCAGGACTACCACTGGACTAAAGTATTGGACACCTAGGACTAGCACCTGCCAGAAGGCGGACCCGACCAATGCTGCTTGCAGCTTTAATTATTCTTTATTATTATTCCGCAGCTTTGCGGACTACTTTGCACCCCTTAACATGCTTCAAAACTCACCAAATTTTTCGCACACATAAAAAAACCCGAACAAAACTCTTTGGTAAAAAAACCAAACCCCAAAAATCACAATTGCTCTCTAGCGCCCCCTAGGAAGAAAACTGCCCCTAACTCCCAGTACGAATGTCGTAGAAACTTGAAACAAAAAGCTCTATGTATGTCTTACTTAGACCTACTTTTCATTCATTTATTTATTCGGGCAAAAATTAACAGGAAGTTGGCAATTCCCCGTTCAAGACTAAAAATGACTAAAAACACTCATTTTTGCTTTTTGACCTGTAATTTGACCCCCTTAAAATACTTCAAAACTCACCAAACTTCTCACACACATCGGGACTGGTGGAAATTGCGATCTAAAAAAAAAACGAACCCCAAAACTCAAAATTGTGCTCTACATAATTTTTGAAAAAAACAGACAAAACTGCTCCTCAGAGGAAAACTCAGACAAAACTGCTTGTAACTTCCGGTAGGAACGTCTTAGAGACATGAAACAAATACCTCTATGTAGGTCTCGCATAGACCTACATTTCATAGATTGACATCCTTCAGCAAAAATCAACAGGAAGTTTGCTATTCCTCCTTCAAAACAACATTTTTGTTACAACCGGTCACCAAACATCAAACGTTATCTCCTCTGAGCGTGTTTGTCGTTTCGGCTTCAAACTGCTACAGGAGAGAGATTGAACCCTTCTGATTAAAAGTTCTGTACGGATTTTTGATTCTTGCTACCGTTTTGATTTTACGAGCCTTCAAAGACTCGCAGCACTAAAGTTGCTCCGCTGCTGTTGTTTTAAGAGTGCTGCTTAAAAACAGAAAGCACCAGTGTGAGCACAGAACGTAGAGAAGGTAGGTACACTACACAACTTCCTCTAACTCCCAGTACGAATATCGTAGAGACACGAAACAAAAACCTCTATGTAGGTCTCACTCAGGACTACCACTGGACAAAAGTATTGGGACACCTTGGACTAGCACCTGCCTAAATGCGGACCCGACCAACGCTGCTTGCAGCTTTAATTAGGGTCCGCACAGGACCTTTTCAAAAGGAATCCCAAAGGGAGTCCTTTTGCAATGGGACGAAAGGACCCTATTGAAATTGTAAGGTTTTATTATTATTATTATTATTCTTCCGCAGCTTTGCGCACTACTTCGCCCCCCTTAACATACTTCAAAACTCACCAAATTTTTTACACACATCCAAAAAGTGTGCCAGCAGACTTTAATATAAAAACCTAACCCCAAAACACAAAATTGAGCTCTAGCGCCCCCTAGTAAAAAAAAAAAACAGACTGCCTGTAACTCCCACTAGGAAGGTCGTAGAGACATGAAACAAAAACCTGTATGTAGGTCTGCTAAAGACCTACAACTCATAATGACACATTCTCGGGCGAAAATCAACAGGAAATTGGCAATTTACCTTTTTTGACAAAAATGTACTAAAAACACTGTTTTTTTACATCTTTGACCTCTAATTTGACCCCCTTAAAATACTTCAAAACTCACCAAACTTCGCACACACATTGGGACTGGTAGAAATTGCGATCTCAAAAAAAAACCGAACCCCGAAACTCAAAATTGTGCTCTAGAGCAATTTTTTAATAAAACAGAGAAAAAACTGCTTTTTAGAGGAAAACTCAGACAAAACTGCTTATAACTTCCGGTAGGAACGTCGTAGAGACATGAAACAAATACCTCTATGTAGGTCTTGTCTAGACCTACATTTCATAGATTGACATCCTTCAGCGAAAATCAACAGGAAGTTTGTAATCTCCATTTCAAAACAACATTTTTGTACCAAACGGTCACCAAACATCAAACATTATCTCCTCTGAGCGCGTTTGTCGTTTCGGCTTCAAACTGCTACAGGAGAGAGATTGAACCCTTCTGATGAAAAGTTCACCAAAGAGTGGTGATTAGTGCTACCGTTTAGATTTTACGCGCCTTCAAAGACCCGCAGCACTGATGCTGCTACGGTGTCAAAAATGACAACGAAACTGCGATTAGACCTTCTTTGGCCTCAATACACACAATAGCCTATAATGACAATGTGAACTCAGACACAACTTCCTCTAACTCCCAGTACCAATATCGTAGAGACACGAAACAAAAACCTCTATGTAGGTCTCACTCAGGACTACCACTGGACAAAAGTATTGGACACCTAGGACTAGCACCTGCCAGAAGGCGGACCCGACCAATGCTGCTTGCAGCTTTAATTCTTTATTATTATTATTCTTCCGCAGCTTTGCGCACTACTACGCCCCCCTTAACATGCTTCAAAACTCACCAAATTTTTTACACACATCCAATCTCGGGTACAGCACACTTTAATACAAAAACCTAACCCCAAAAAACAAAATTAAGCTCTAGCGCCCCCTAGGAAAACAAAAAAACAAACTGCCTGTAACTCCCACTAGGAAGGTCGTAGAGACATGAAACAAAAACCTGTATGTAGGTCTCCTTTAGACCTACAACTCATAATGACACATTCTCGGGCGAAAATCAACAGGGAGTTGGCAATTTCCCATTTTATACAAAAATGTACTAAAAACACTGCTTTTTACGTCTTTGACCTCTAATTTGACCCCCTTAAAATACTTCAAAACTCACCAAACTTCTCACACACATCGGGACTGGTGGAAACTGCGATCTAAAAAAAAAACCAAACCCCAAAACTCAAAATTGTGCTCTACATAATTTTTGGAAAAAACTGACAAAAAACTGCTCCTCAGAGGAAAACTCTGACAAAACTGCTTATAACTTCCGGTAGGAACGTCGTAGAGACATGAAAAAAATACCTCTATGTAGGTCTCATTTAGACCTACATTTCATACATTGACACCCTTCAGCAAAAATCAACAGGAAGTTTGTTATCTCCATTTCAAAACAACATTTTTGTACCAAACGGTCACCAAACATCAAACATTATCTCCTCTGAGCGCGTTTGTCGTTTCGGCTTCAAACTGCTACAGGAGAGAGATTGAACCCTTCTGATTAAAAGTTCACGACGGCGTTTTATTTAGTGCTACCGTTTTGATTTTACGAGCCTTCAAAGACCCGCAGCACTGATGCTGCTCCGGTGCCAAAAATGACAACGAAACTGCGATTAGACCTTCTTTGGCCTCAATACACACAATAGCCTATAATGACAATGTGAACTCAGACACAACTTCCTCTAACTCCCAGTACCAATATCGTAGAGACACGAAACAAAAACCTCTATGTAGGTCTCACTCAGGACTACCACTGGACAAAAGTATTGGACACCTAGGACTAGCACCTGCCAGAAGGCGGACCCGACCAATGCTGCTTGCAGCTTTAATTATTATTATTCTTTATTTTTCTTCCGCACGGTCGCGCACTACTTAGCCCCCCTTAACATGCTTCAAAACTCACCAAATTTGACATACACATTAAACCCCGGGTACAGCACACTTTAATGGTAAAAAAAAATACCAAAAATCAACATTGCTCTCTAGCGCCCCCTAGGAAGAAAAATGCATCTAACTCCCACTAGGAAGGTCGTAGAGACATGAAACAAAAACCTGTATGTAGGTCTCAGTTAGACCTACAATTCATAATTTCACTTCTTCGGGCGAAAACCAACAGGAAGTTGGCAATTTCCCCTTCAAGACAAAAAATGACTAAAAACACTCATTTTTGATTTTTGAGCTGTAATTTGACCCCCTTAAAATACTTCAAAACTCACCAAAATTCTCACACACATCGGGACTGGTGGAAACTGTGATCTAAAAAAAAAACCGAATCCCAAAACTCAAAATTGTGCTCTACATAATTTTTGGAAAAAAAAGAGAAAAAACTGCTCCTCAGAGGAAAAATCGGACAAAACTGCTTGTAACTTCCGGTAGGAACGTCGTAGAGGCATGAAAAAAATACCTCTACGTAGGTCTCATTTAGACCTACATTTCATACATTGACACCCTTCAGCAAAAATCAACAGGAAGTTTGTTATCTCCATTTCAAAACAACATTTTTGTACCAAACGGTCACCAAACATCAAACATTATCTCCTCTGAGCCCGTTTGTCGTTTCGGCTTCAAACTGCTACAGGAGAGAGATTGAACCCTTCTGATTAAAAGATGCGTACGGATTTTTATTTAGTGCTACCGTTTTGATTTTACGAGCCTTCAAAGACCCGCAGCACTGATGCTGCTACGGTGCCAAAAATGACAACGAAACTGCGATTAGACCTTCTTTGGCCTCAATACACACAATACCCTATAATGACAATGTGAACTCAGACACAACTTCCTCTAACTCCCAGTACCAATATCGTAGAGACACGAAACAAAAACCTCTATGTAGGTCTCACTCAGGACTACCACTGGACAAAAGTATTGGACACCTAGGACTAGCACCTGCCAGAAGGCGGACCCGACCAATGCTGCTTGCAGCTTTAATTATTATTATTATTATTATACCGCAGCTTTGCGCACTACTTCGCCCCCCTTAACATGCTTCAAAACTCACCAAATTTTTTACACACATCCAAAAAGTGTGCCAGCAGACTTTAATATAAAAACCTAACCCCAAAACACAAAATTGAGCTCTAGCGCCCCCTAGGAAAAAAAAAAAACAAACTGCCTGTAACTCCCACTAGGAAGGTCGTAGAGACATGAAACAAAAACCTGTATGTAGGTCTGCTCTAGACCTACAACTCATAATGACACATTCTCGGGCGAAAATCAACAGGAAATTGGCAATTTACCATTTTTGACAAAAATGTCCTAAAAACACTGTTTTTTACATCTTTGACCTCTAATTTGACCCCCTTAAAATACTTCAAAACTCACCAAACTTCTCACACACATCAGGACTGGTAGAAATTGCGCTCTCAAAAAATAACCAAACCCCGAAACTCAAAATTGTGCTCTACAGCAATTTTTTTATAAAACTGACAAAAAACTGCTCCTCAGAGGAAAACTCTGACAAAACTGCTTGTAACTTCCGGTAGGAACGTCGTAGAGACATGAAAAAAATACCTCTACGTGGGTCTCATTTAGACCTACATTTCATACATTGACACCCTTCAGCAAAAATCAACAGGAAGTTTGTTATCTCCATTTCAAAACAACATTTTTGTACCAAACGGTCACCAAACATCAAACGTTATCTCCTCTGAGCGCGTTTGTCGTTTCCGCTTCAAACTGCTACAGGAGAGAGATTGAACCCTTCTGATTAAAAGTTGACGACGGATAATGATTAAGTGCTACCGTTTTGATTTTACGAGCCTTCAAAGACCCGCAGCACTGATGCTGCTACGGTGCCAAAAATGACAACGAAACTGCGATTAGACCTTCTTTGGCCTCAATACACACAATAGCCTATAATGACAATGTGAACTCAGACACAACTTCCTCTAACTCCCAGTACCAATATCGTAGAGACCCGAAACAAAAACCTCTATGTAGGTCTCACTCAGGACTACCACTGGACTAAAGTATTGGACACCTAGGACTAGCACCTGCCAGAAGGCGGACCCGACCAATGCTGCTTGCAGCTTTAATTAGGGTCCGCATGTACCCTGTAAAAAGGACTCCCCCAGGGAGTCCTTTGTACTGGTTACAAAGGAACCTATTGAAATTGTAATGTTTATTAGGGTCCGCATGTACCCTGTAAAAAGGACTCCCCCAGGGAGTCCTTTGTACTGGTTACAAAGGAACCTATTGAAATTGTAATGTTTATTATTATTATTCTTTATTATTATTCCGCAGCTTTGCGCACTACTACGCCCCCCTTAACATGCTTCAAAACTCACCAAATTTGACATACACATTAAACCCCGGGTACAGCACACTTTAGTGGTAAAAAAAAATACCAAAAATCAACATTGCTCTCTAGCGCCCCCTAGGAAGAAAAATGCCTCTAACTCCCACTAGGAAGGTCGTAGAGACATGAAACAAAAACCTGTATGTAGGTCTCAGTTAGACCTACAATTCATAATTTCACTTCTTCGGGCGAAAACCAACAGGAAGTTGGCAATTTCCCCTTCAAGACAAAAAATGACTAAAAACACTCATTTTTGATTTTTGAGCTGTAATTTGACCCCCTTAAAATACTTCAAAACTCACCAAAATTCTCACACACATCGGGACTGGTGGAAACTGTGATCTAAAAAAAAAACCGAATCCCAAAACTCAAAATTGTGCTCTACATAATTTTTTGAAAAAAAAGAGAAAAAACTGCTCCTCAGAGGAAAAATCGGACAAAACTGCTTGTAACTTCCGGTAGGAACGTCGTAGAGACATGAAAAAAATACCTCTATGTAGGTCTCATTTAGACCTACATTTCATACATTGACACCCTTCAGCAAAAATCAACAGGAAGTTTGTTATCTCCATTTCAAAACAACATTTTTGTACCAAACGGTCACCAAACATCAAACATTATCTCCTCTGAGCCCGTTTGTCGTTTCGGCTTCAAACTGCTACAGGAGAGAGATTGAACCCTTCTGATTAAAAGATGCGTACGGATTTTTATTTAGTGCTACCGTTTTGATTTTACGAGCCTTCAAAGACCCGCAGCACTGATGCTGCTACGGTGCCAAAAATGACAACGAAACTGTGATTAGACCTTCTTTGGCCTCAATACACACAATAGCCTATAATGACAATGTGAACTCAGACACAACTTCCTCTAACTCCCAGTACCAATATCGTAGAGACACGAAACAAAAACCTCTATGTAGGTCTCACTCAGGACTACCACTGGACAAAAGTATTGGACACCTAGGACTAGCACCTGCCAGAAGGCGGACCCGACCAATGCTGCTTGCAGCTTTAATTATTATTATTATTATTCTTTATTATTATTCCGCAGCTTTGCGCACTACTACGCCCCCCTTAACATGCTTCAAAACTCACCAAATTTGACATACACATTAAACCCCGGGTACAGCACACTTTAGTGGTAAAAAAAAATACCAAAAATCAACATTGCTCTCTAGCGCCCCCTAGGAAGAAAAATGCCTCTAACTCCCACTAGGAAGGTCGTAGAGACATGAAACAAAAACCTGTATGTAGGTCTCAGTTAGACCTACAATTCATAATTTCACTTCTTCGGGCGAAAACCAACAGGAAGTTGGCAATTTCCCCTTCAAGACAAAAAATGACTAAAAACACTCATTTTTGATTTTTGACCTCTAATTTGACCCCCTTAAAATACTTCAAAACTCACCAAACTTCTCACACACATTGGGACTGGTGGAAACTGTGATCTAAAAAAAAAACCGAATCCCAAAACTCAAAATTGTGCTCTACATAATTTTTGAAAAAAAAAGACAAAAAACTGCTCCTCAGAGGAAAACTCTGACAAAACTGCTTGTAACTTCCGGTAGGAACGTCGTAGAGACATGAAAAAAATACCTCTACGTAGGTCTCATTCAGACCTACATTTCATACATTGACACCCTTCAGCAAAAATCAACAGGAAGTTTTTTATCTCCATTTCAAAACAACATTTTTGTACCAAACGGTCACCAAACATCAAACGTTATCTCCTCTGAGCGCGTTTGTCGTTTCCGCTTCAAACTGCTACAGGAGAGAGATTGAACCCTTCTGATTAAAAGATACGTACGGATAATGATTAAGTGCTACCGTTTTGATTTTACGAGCCTTCAAAGACCCGCAGCACTGATGCTGCTCCGGTGCCAAAAATGACAACGAAACTGCGATTAGACCTTCTTTGGCCTCAATACACACAATAGCCTATAATGACAATGTGAACTCAGACACAACTTCCTCTACCTCCCAGTACCAATATCGTAGAGACACGAAACAAAAACCTCTATGTAGGTCTCACTCAGGACTACCACTGGACAAAAGTATTGGACACCTAGGACTAGCACCTGCCAGAAGGCGGACCCGACCAATGCTGCTTGCAGCTTTAATTAGGGTCCGCACAGGACCTTTTCAAAAGGAATCCCAAAGGGAGTCCTTTTGCAATGGGACGAAAGGACCCTATTGAAATTGTAATGTTTTATTATTCTTTATTATTAGGGTCCGCACAGGACCTTTTCAAAAGGAATCCCAAAGGGAGTCCTTTTGCAATGGGACGAAAGGACCCTATTGAAATTGTAATGTTTATTATTATTAGGGTCCGCACAGGACCTTTTCAAAAGGAATCCCAAAGGGAGTCCTTTTGCAATGGGACGAAAGGACCCTATTGAAATTGTAAGGTTTTATTATTATTATTATTATTATTTTTCCGCAGCTTTGCGCACTACTACGCCCCCCTTAACATGCTTCAAAACTCACCAAATTTTTTCCACACATACAAAAAGTGGGCCAAAACAACTTAGTCTAAAAACCAAAGCCCAAAAATCAACATTGCTCTCTAGCGCCCCCTAGGAAGAAAACCGCCTCTAACTCCCACTAGGAAGGTCGTAGAGACATGAAACAAAAACCTGTATGTAGGTCTCAGTTAGACCTACAATTCATAATTTCACTTCTTCGGGCGAAAACCAACAGGAAGTTGGCAATTTCCCCTTCAAGACAAAAAATGACGAAAATCACTCATTTTTGATTTTTGACCTCTAATTTGACCCCCTTAAAATACTTCAAAACTCACCAAACTTCTCACACACATTGAGACTGGTGGAAACTCCGATCTAAAAAAAAAACCAAACCCCAAAACTCAAAATTGTGCTCTACATAATTTTTGGAAAAAACTGACAAAAAACTGCTCCTCAGAGGAAAAATCTGACAAAACTGCTTGTAACTTCCGGTAGGAACGTCGTAGAGACATGAAAAAAATACCTCTACGTAGGTCTCATTTAGACCTACATTTCATACATTGACACCTTTCAGCAAAAATCAACAGGAAGTTTGTTATCTCCATTTCAAAACAACATTTTTGTACCAAACGGTCACCAAACATCAAACATTATCTCCTCTGAGCGCGTTTGTCGTTTCGGCTTCAAACTGCTACAGGAGAGAGATTGAACCCTTCTGATTAAAAGTTCACGACGGCGTTTTAATAAGTGCTACCGTTTTGATTTTACGAGCCTTCAAAGACCCGCAGCACTGATGCTGCTACGGTGCCAAAAATGACAACGAAACTGCGATTAGACCTTCTTTGGCCTCAATACACACAATAGCCTATAATGACAATGTGAACTCAGACACAACTTCCTCTAACTCCCAGTACCAATATCGTAGAGACACGAAACAAAAACCTCTATGTAGGTCTCACTCAGGACTACCACTGGACAAAAGTATTGGACACCTAGGACTAGCACCTGCCAGAAGGCGGACCCGACCAATGCTGCTTGCAGCTTTAATTATTATTATTATACCGGCCGCCTCTTCGAACAGCAATTTGACCCACTTAACATGCTCCAAAACTCACCAAATTTGACACACAAGTCAGAACCTGCGAAAATTGCTTGTTAATAACAAAACCAAACCCCAAAAATAAAAATTGCGCTCTAGCGCCCCCTAGGAAAAAAAAAAAACAAACTGCCTGTAACTCCCACTAGGAAGGTCGTAGAGACATGAAACAAAAACCTGTATGTAGGTCTGCTAAAGACCTACAACTCATAATTTTACATCGTCGGGCGAAAACCAACAGGAAGTTGGCAATTTCCCCTTCAAGACAAAAATGTACTAAAAACACTGTTTTTTACGTCTTTGACCTCTAATTTGACCCCCTTAAAATACTTCAAAACTCACCAAACTTCTCACACACATCGGGACTGGTAGAAATTGCGATATCAAAAAATAACCGAACCCCGAAAATCAAAATTGTGCCCTTGAGCAATTTTTACATAAAACTGAGAAAAAACTGCTTTTTAGAGGAAAACTCAGACAAAACTGCTTATAACTTCCGGTAGGAACGTCGTAGAGACATGAAACAAATACCTCTATGTAGGTCTCGTCTAGACCTACATTTCATAGATTGACATTCTTCAGCAAAAATCAACAGGAAGTTTGTTATTCCTCCTTCAAAACAACATTTTTGTACAAAACGGTCACCAAACATCAAACATTATCTCCTCTGAGCGCGTTTGTCGTTTCGGCTTCAAACTGCTACAGGAGAGACATTGAACCCTTCTGATTAAAAGTTCACGAAAGAGTGGTGATTAGTGCTACCGTTTTGATTTTACGAGCCTTCAAAGACCCGCAGCACTAAAGTTGCTACGGTGCCAAAAATGACAACGAAAATGCAATTAGACCTTCTTTGGCCTCAATACACACAATAGCCTATAATGACAATGTGAACTCAGACACACCTTCCTCTAACTCCCAGTACCAATATCGTAGAGACACGAAACAAAAACCTCTATGTAGGTCTCACTCAGGACTACCACTGGACTAAAGTATTGGACACCTAGGACTAGCACCTGCCAGAAGGCGGACCCGACCAATGCTGCTTGCAGCTTTAATTATTATTATTATTCTTCCGCAGCTTTGCGCACTACTTCGCCCCCCTTAACATACTTCAAAACTCACCAAATTTTTTACACACATCCAAAAAGTGTGCCAGCAGACTTTAATATAAAAACCTAACCCCAAAACACAAAATTGAGCTCTAGCGCCCCCTAGGAAAAAAAAAAAACAGACTGCCTGTAACTCCCACTAGGAAGGTCGTAGAGACATGAAACAAAAACCTGTATGTAGGTCTGCTAAAGACCTACAACTCATAATGACACATTCTCGGGCGAAAATCAACAGGAAATTGGCAATTTACCTTTTTTGACAAAAATGTACTAAAAACACTGTTTTTTACATCTTTGACCTCTAATTTGACCCCCTTAAAATACTTCAAAACTCACCAAACTTCGCACACACATTGGGACTGGTAGAAATTGCGATCTCAAAAAAAAACCGAACCCCGAAACTCAAAATTGTGCTCTACAGCAATTTTTTTATAAAACTGACAAAAAACTGCTCCTCAGAGGAAAACTCTGACAAAACTGCTTGTAACTTCCGGTAGGAACGTCGTAGAGACATGAAAAAAATACCTCTACGTAGGTCTCATTTAGACCTACATTTCATACATTGACACCCTTCAGCAAAAATCAACAGGAAGTTTGTTATCTCCATTTCAAAACAACATTTTTGTACCAAACGGTCACCAAACATCAAACATTATCTCCTCTGAGCCCGTTTGTCGTTTCGGCTTCAAACTGCTACAGGAGAGAGATTGAACCCTTCTGATTAAAAGTTGACGACGGCGTTGTGATTAGTGCTACCGTTTTGATTTTACGAGCCTTCAAAGACCCGCAGCACTGATGCTGCTACGGTGCCAAAAATGACAACGAAACTGCGATTAGACCTTCTTTGGCCTCAATACACACAATAGCCTATAATGACAATGTGAACTCAGACACAACTTCCTCTAACTCCCAGTACCAATATCGTAGAGACACGAAACCAAAACCTCTATGTAGGTCTCACTCAGGACTACCACTGGACTAAAGTATTGGACACCTAGGACTAGCACCTGCCAGAAGGCGGACCCGACCAATGCTGCTTGCAGCTTTAATTATTCTTCTTTTTCTTTGTTTCTTCTTCCGCAGCTTTGCGCACTACTACGCCCCCCTTAACATGCCTCAAAACTCACCAAATTTTTTACACAAATCCAAAAAGTGTGCCAGCAGACTTTAGTCAAAAAACCAAACCCAAAAAATTACAATTGCACTCTAGCGCCCCCTAGGTAGAAAACTGCCTCTAACTCCCACTAGGAAGGTCGTAGAGACATGAAACAAAAACCTGTATGTAGGTCTCAGTTAGACCTACAATTCATAATTTTACTTCTTCGGGCGAAAACCAACAGGAAGTTGGCAATTTCCCCTTCAAGACAAAAAATGACTAAAAACACTCATTTTTGATTTTTGAGCTGTAATTTGACCCCCTTAAAATACTTCAAAACTCACCAAAATTCTCACACACATCGGGACTGGTGGAAACTGTGATCTAAAAAAAAAACCGAATCCCAAAACTCAAAATTGTGCTCTACATAATTTTTTGAAAAAAAAGAGAAAAAACTGCTCCTCAGAGGAAAAATCGGACAAAACTGCTTGTAACTTCCGGTAGGAACGTCGTAGAGACATGAAAAAAATACCTCTACGTAGGTCTCATTTAGACCTACATTTCATACATTGACACCCTTCAGCAAAAATCAACAGGAAGTTTGTTATCTCCATTTCAAAACAACATTTTTGTACCAAACGGTCACCAAACATCAAACATTATCTCCTCTGAGCCCGTTTGTCGTTTCGGCTTCAAACTGCTACAGGAGAGAGATTGAACCCTTCTGATTAAAATATGCGTACGGATTTTTATTTAGTGCTACCGTTTTGATTTTACGAGCCTTCAAAGACCCGCAGCACTGATGCTGCTACGGTGCCAAAAATGACAACGAAACTGCGATTAGACCTTCTTTGGCCTCAATACACACAATAGCCTATAATGACAATGTGAACTCAGACACAACTTCCTCTAACTCCCAGTACCAATATCGTAGAGACACGAAACAAAAACCTCTATGTAGGTCTCACTCAGGACTACCACTGGACAAAAGTATTGGACACCTAGGACTAGCACCTGCCAGAAGGCGGACCCGACCAATGCTGCTTGCAGCTTTAATTAGGGTCCGCACAGGACCTTTTCAAAAGGAATCCCAAAGGGAGTCCTTTTGCAATGGGACGAAAGGACCCTATTGAAATTGTAATGTTTTATTATTCTTTATTAGGGTCCGCACAGGACCTTTTCAAAAGGAATCCCAAAGGGAGTCCTTTTGCAATGGGACGAAAGGACCCTATTGAAATTGTAAGGTTTTATTATTATTATTCTTTGTTTCTTCTTCCGCAGCTTTGCGCACTACTACGCCCCCCTTAACATGCTTCAAAACTCACCAAATTTTTTACACACATCCAAAAAGTGTGCCAGCAGATTTTAGTCAAAAAACCAAACCCAAAAAAATACACTTGCTCTCTAGCGCCCCCTAGGTAGAAAACTGCCTATAACTCCCACTAGGAAGGTCGTAGAGACATGAAACCAAAACCTGTATGTAGGTCTCAGTTAGACCTACAATTCATAATTTCACTTCTTCGGGCGAAAACCAACAGGAAGTTGGCAATTTCCCCTTCAAGACAAAAAATGACTAAAAACACTCATTTTTGATTTTTGACCTCTAATTTGACCCCCTTAAAATACTTCAAAACTCACCAAACTTCTCACACACATTGGGACTGGTGGAAACTGTGATCTAAAAAAAAAACCGAACCCCAAAACTCAAAATTGTGCTCTACATAATTTTTGGAAAAAAAAGACAAAAAACTGCTCCTCAGAGGAAAACTCTGACAAAACTGCTTGTAACTTTCGGTAGGAACGTCGTAGAGACATGAAAAAAATACCTCTACGTAGGTCTCATTTAGACCTACATTTCATAGATTGACATCCTTCAGCAAATATCAACAGGAAGTTTGTTATCTCCATTTCAAAACAACATTTTTGTACCAAACGGTCACCAAACATCAAACATTATCTCCTCTGAGCGCGTTTGTCGTTTCGGCTTCAAACTGCTACAGGAGAGAGATTGAACCCTTCTGATTAAAAGTTCACGACGGCGTTTTAATAAGTGCTACCGTTTTGATTTTACGAGCCTTCAAAGACCCGCAGCACTGATGCTGCTACGGTGCCAAAAATGACAACGAAACTGCAATTAGACCTTCTTTGGCCTCAATACACACAATAGCCTATAATGACAATGTGAACTCAGACACAACTTCCTCTAACTCCCAGTACCAATATCGTAGAGACACGAAACAAAAACCTCTATGTAGGTCTCACTCAGGACTACCACTGGACAAAAGTATTGGACACCTAGGACTAGCACCTGCCAGAAGGCGGACCCGACCAATGCTGCTTGCAGCTTTAATTATTATTATTCTTCCGCTCCGTTGCGCACTACTTTGACCCCCTTAACATGCTTCAAAACTCACCAAATTTTTTACACACATCCAAAAAGTAGGCCAGATCAAGTTATACAAAAACCAAACCCCAAAACACAAAATTGAGCTCTAGCGCCCCCTAGGAAAAAAAAAAAACAAACTGCCTGTAACTCCCACTAGGAAGGTCGTAGAGACATGAAACAAAAACCTATATGTAGGTCTGCTCTAGACCTACAACTCATAATGACACATTCTCGGGCGAAAATCAACAGGAAATTGGCAATTTACCTTTTTTGACAAAAATGTACTAAAAACACTGTTTTTTACATCTTTGACCTCTAATTTGACCCCCTTAAAATACTTCAAAACTCACCAAACTTCGCACACACATTGGGACTGGTAGAAATTGCGATCTCAAAAAAAAACCGAACCCCGAAACTCAAAATTGTGCTCTAGAGCAATTTTTTAATAAAACAGAGAAAAAAATGCTTTTTAGAGGAAAACTCAGACAAAACTGCTTATAACTTCCGGTAGGAACGTCGTAGAGACATGAAAAAAATACCTCTACGTAGGTCTCATTTAGACCTACATTTCATACATTGACACCCTTCAGCAAAAATCAACAGGAAGTTTGTTATCTCCATTTCAAAACAACATTTTTGTACCAAACGGTCACCAAACATCAAACGTTATCTCCTCTGAGCGCGTTTGTCGTTTCCGCTTCAAACTGCTACAGGAGAGAGATTGAACCCTTCTGATTAAAAGTTGACGACGGATAATGATTAAGTGCTACCGTTTTGATTTTACGAGCCTTCAAAGACCCGCAGCACTGATGCTGCTACGGTGCCAAAAATGACAACGAAACTGCGATTAGACCTTCTTTGGCCTCAATACACACAATAGCCTATAATGACAATGTGAACTCAGACACAACTTCCTCTAACTCCCAGTACCAATATCGTAGAGACACGAAACAAAAACCTCTATGTAGGTCTCACTCAGGACTACCACTGGACTAAAGTATTGGACACCTAGGACTAGCACCTGCCAGAAGGCGGACCCGACCAATGCTGCTTGCAGCTTTAATTATTATTATAATTCCGCACCGTTGCGCACTACTTTGCCCCCCTTAACATGCTTCAAAACTCACCAAATTTTTTCCACACATTGGAAAAGAAGTCCAGACCACATAATCTAAAAACCTAACCCAAAAAATCACAGTTGCGCTCTAGCGCCCCCTAGAAAGACAACCTACGTTAACTCCCACTAGGAAGGTCGTAGAGACATGAAACAAAAACCAGTATGTAGGTCTCACTTAGACCTACAATTCATAATTTCACATCTTCGGGCAAAAACCAACAGGAAGTTGGCAATTTCCCATTTTATACCAAAATTTACTAAAAACACTCATTTTTACGTCTTTGACCTCTAATTTGACCCCCTTAAAATACTTCAAAACTCACCAAACTTCTCACACACATTGGGACAGTTGGGATTTAAGATCTAAAAAAAAAACCGAACCCCAAAACTCAAAATTGTGCTCTACATAATTTTTGGAAAAAACTGACAAAAAACTGCTCCTCAGAGGAAAACTCTGACAAAACTGCTTGTAACTTCCGGTAGGAACGTCGTAGAGACATGAAAAAAATACCTCTACGTAGGTCTCATTTAGACCTACATTTCATACATTGACACCCTTCAGCAAAAATCAACAGGAAGTTTGTTATTTCCATTTCAAAACAACATTTTTGTACCAAACGGTCACCAAACATCAAACATTATCTCCTCTGAGCGCGTTTGTCGTTTCGGCTTCAAACTGCTACAGGAGAGAGATTGAACCCTTCTGATTAAAAGTTGACGAAAGAGTGGTGATTAGTGCTACCGTTTTGATTTTACGCGCCTTCAAAGACCCGCAGCACTGATGCTGCTCCGGTGCCAAAAATGACAACGAAACTGCGATTAGACCTTCTTTGGCCTCAATACACACAATACCCTATAATGACAATGTGAACTCAGACACAACTTCCTCTAACTCCCAGTACCAATATCGTAGAGACACGAAACAAAAACCTCTATGTAGGTCTCACTCAGGACTACCACTGGACTAAAGTATTGGACACCTAGGACTAGCACCTGCCAGAAGGCGGACCCGACCAATGCTGCTTGCAGCTTTAATTAGGGTCCGCCCTGTACCCTGTACAAAGGACTCCCCCAGGGAGTCCTTTGTACTGGTTACAAAGGAACCTATTGTTATTGTAATGTTTTATTATTCTTCTTTGTTTATTCTTCCGCAGCTTTGCGCACTACTACGCCCCCCTTAACATGCTTCAAAACTCACCAAATTTTTTACACAAATCCAAAAAGTGTGCCAGCAGACTTTAGTCAAAAAACCAAACCCAAAAAATCACAATTGCACTCTAGCGCCCCCTAGGTAGAAAACTGCCTCTAACTCCCACTAGGAAGGTCGTAGAGACATGAAACAAAAACCTGTATGTAGGTCTCAGTTAGACCTACAATTCATAATTTTACTTCTTCGGGCGAAAACCAACAGGAAGTTGGCAATTTCCCCTTCAAGACAAAAAATGACTAAAAACACTCATTTTTGATTTTTGAGCTGTAATTTGACCCCCTTAAAATACTTCAAAACTCACCAAAATTCGCACACACATCGGGACTGCGGGAAACTGCGATCTAAAAAAAAAAACGAATCCCAAAATTCAAAATTGTGCTCTACATAATTTTTGGAAAAAACAGAGAAAAAAACTGCTCCTCAGAGGAAAAATCTGACAAAACTGCTTGTAACTTCCGGTAGGAACGTCGTAGAGACATGAAACCAATACCTCTAATGTAGGTCTCGCCTAGACCTACATTTCATAGATTGACACCCTTCAGCAAAAATCAACAGGAAGTTTGTTATCTCCATTTCAAAACAACATTTTTGTACCAAACGGTCACCAAACATCAAACATTATCTCCTCTGAGCGCGTTTGTCGTTTCGGCTTCAAACTGCTACAGGAGAGAGATTGAACCCTTCTGATTAAAAGTTGACGAAAGAGTGGTGATTAGTGCTACCATTTTGATTTTACGAGCCTTCAAAGACCCGCAGCACTGATGCTGCTACGGTGCCAAAAATGACAACGAAACTGCGATTAGACCTTCTTTGGCCTCAATACACACAATACCCTATAATGACAATGTGAACTCAGACACAACTTCCTCTAACTCCCAGTACCAATATCGTAGAGACACGAAACAAAAACCTCTATGTAGGTCTCACTCAGGACTACCACTGGACAAAAGTATTGGACACCTAGGGCTAGCACCTGCCAGAAGGCGGACCCGACCAATGCTGCTTGCAGCTTTAATTAGGGTCCGCCCTGTACCCTGTACAAAGGACTCCCTCAGGGAGTCCTTTGTACTGGTTACAAAGGAACCTATTGTATTTGTAATGTTTATTATTATTATTATTATTATTATTATACCGGCCGCCTCTTCGAACAGCAATTTGACCCACTTGACATGCTCCAAAACTCACCAAATTTGACACACAAGTCAGGACCTGCGAAAATTGCTTGTTAATAACAAAACCAAACCCCAAAAATAAAAATTGCGCTCTAGCGCCCCCTAGGAAAAACAAAAAACAAACTGCCTGTAACTCCCACTAGGAAGGTCGTAGAGACATGAAACAAAAACCTGTATGTAGGTCTGCTAAAGACCTACAACTCATAATTTCACATCGTCGGGCGAAAACCAACAGGAAGTTGGCAATTTCCCCTTCAAGACAAAAATGTACTAAAAACACTGTTTTTTACGTCTTTGACCTCTAATTTGACCCCCTTAAAATACTTCAAAACTCACCAAACTTCTCACACACATCGGGACTGGTAGAAATTGCGATCTCAAAAAATAACCGAACCCCGAAAATAAAAATTGTGCCCTTGAGCAATTTTTACATAAAACTGAGAAAAAACTGCTTTGTAGAGGAAAACTCAGACAAAACTGCTTATAACTTCCGGTAGGAACGTCGTAGAGACATGAAACAAATACCTCTATGTAGGTCTTGTCTAGACCTACATTTCATAGATTGACATCCTTCAGCGAAAATCAACAGGAAGTTTGTAATCTCCATTTCAAAACAACATTTTTGTACCAAACGGTCACCAAACATCAAACATTATCTCCTCTGAGCGCGTTTGTCGTTTCGGCTTCAAACTGCTACAGGAGAGAGATTGAACCCTTCTGATTAAAAGTTGACGTAAGAGTGGTGATTAGTGCTACCGTTTTGATTTTACGCGCCTTCAAAGACCCGCAGCACTGATGCTGCTACGGTGCCAAAAATGACAACGAAACTGCAATTAGACCTTCTTTGGCCTCAATACACACAATAGCCTATAATGACAATGTGAACTCAGACACAACTTCCTCTAACTCCCAGTACCAATATCGTAGAGACACGAAACCAAAACCTCTATGTAGGTCTCACTCAGGACTACCACTGGACAAAAGTATTGGACACCTAGGACTAGCACCTGCCAGAAGGCGGACCCGACCAATGCTGCTTGCAGCTTTAATTAGGGTCCGCACAGGACCTTTTCAAAAGGAATCCCAAAGGGAGTCCTTTTGCAATGGGACGAAAGGACCCTATTGAAATTGTAAGGTTTTATTATTATTCTTTTTTCTTCCGCAGCTTTGCGCACTACTACGCCCCCCTTAACATGCTTCAAAACTCACCAAATTTTTTACACACATCCAAAAAGTGTGCCAGCAGACTTTAGTCAAAAAACCAAACCCAAAAAATCCACATTGCTCTCTAGCGCCCCCTAGGAAGAAAACTGCCTCTAACTCCCACTAGGAAGGTCGTAGAGACATGAAACAAAAACCTGTATGTAGGTCTCAGTTAGACCTACAATTCATAATTTCACTTCTTCGGGCGAAAACCAACAGGAAGTTGGCAATTTCCCCTTCAAGACAAAAAATGACTAAAAACACTCATTTTTGATTTTTGACCTCTAATTTGACCCCCTTAAAATACTTCAAAACTCACCAAAATTCTCACACACATCGGGACTGGTGGAAACTGTGATCTAAAAAAAAAACCGAATCCCAAAACTCAAAATTGTGCTCTACATAATTTTTTGAAAAAAAATAGAAAAAACTGCTCCTCAGAGGAAAAATCGGACAAAACTGCTTATAACTTCCGGTAGGAACGTCGTAGAGACATGAAACAAATACCTCTACGTAGGTCTCATTTAGACCTACATTTCATACATTGACACCCTTCAGCAAAAATCAACAGGAAGTTTGTTATCTCCATTTCAAAACAACATTTTTGTACCAAACGGTCACCAAACATCAAACATTATCTCCTCTGAGCGCGTTTGTCGTTTCGGCTTCAAACTGCTACAGGAGAGAGATTGAACCCTTCTGATTAAAAGTTGACGAAAGTGTGGTGATTAGTGCTACCGTTTTGATTTTACGCGCCTTCAAAGACCCGCAGCACTGATGCTGCTACGGTGCCAAAAATGACAACGAAACTGCGATTAGACCTTCTTTGGCCTCAATACACACAATAGCCTATAATGACAATGTGAACTCAGACACAACTTCCTCTAACTCCCAGTACCAATATCGTAGAGACACGAAACCAAAACCTCTATGTAGGTCTCACTCAGGACTACCACTGGACAAAAGTATTGGACACCTAGGACTAGTTATTAGGGTCCGCCCTGTACCCTGTACAAAGGACTCCCTCAGGGAGTCCTTTGTACTGGTTACAAAGGAACCTATTGTATTTGTAAGGTTTTATTATTCTTTCTTTCTTTCTTTCTTCTTCCGCAGCTTTGCGCACTACTTCGCCCCCCTTAACATACTTCAAAACTCACCAAATTTTTTACACACATCCAAAAAGTGTGCCAGCAGACTTTAATATAAAAACCTAACCCCAAAACACAAAATTGAGCTCTAGCGCCCCCTAGGAAAAAAAAAAAACAGACTGCCTGTAACTCCCACTAGGAAGGTCGTAGAGACATGAAACAAAAACCTGTATGTAGGTCTGCTCTAGACCTACAACTCATAATTGTATATCCTCGGGCGAAAACCAACAGGAAATTGGCAATTTACCATTTTTGACAAAAATGTCCTAAAAACACTGTTTTTTACATCTTTGACCTCTAATTTGACCCCCTTAAAATACTTCAAAACTCACCAAACTTCTCACACACATCGGGACTGGTGGAAACTGTGATCTAAAAAAAAAACCGAACCCCAAAACTCAAAATTGTGCTCTACAGCAATTTTTTTATAAAACTGACAAAAAACTGCTCCTCAGAGGAAAACTCTGACAAAACTGCTTGTAACTTCCGGTAGGAACGTCGTAGAGACATGAAAAAAATACCTCTACGTAGGTCTCATTTAGACCTACATTTCATACATTGACACCCTTCAGCAAAAATCAACAGGAAGTTTGTTATCTCCATTTCAAAACAACATTTTTGTACCAAACGGTCACCAAACATCAAACATTATCTCCTCTGAGCGCGTTTGTCGTTTCGGCTTCAAACTGCTACAGGAGAGAGATTGAACCCTTCTGATTAAAAGTTGACGAAAGTGTGGTGATTAGTGCTACCGTTTTGATTTTACGAGCCTTCAAAGACCCGCAGCACTGATGCTGCTACGGTGCCAAAAATGACAACGAAACTGCGATTAGACCTTCTTTGGCCTCAATACACACAATAGCCTATAATGACAATGTGAACTCAGACACAACTTCCTCTAACTCCCAGTACCAATATCGTAGAGACACGAAACAAAAACCTCTATGTAGGTCTCACTCAGGACTACCACTGGACAAAAGTATTGGACACCTAGGACTAGCACCTGCCAGAAGGCGGACCCGACCAATGCTGCTTGCAGCTTTAATTATTCTTTGTTTCTTCTTCCGCAGCTTTGCGCACTACTACGCCCCCCTTAACATGCTTCAAAACTCACCAAATTTTTTACACACATCCAAAAAGTGTGCCAGCAGACTTTAGTCAAAAAACCAAACCCAAAAAATCCCAGTTGCACTCTAGCGCCCCCTAGGTAGAAAACTGCCTCTAACTCCCACTAGGAAGGTCGTAGAGACATGAAACAAAAACCTGTATGTAGGTCTCAGTTAGACCTACAATTCATAATTTTACTTCTTCGGGCGAAAACCAACAGGAAGTTGGCAATTTCCCCTTCAAGACAAAAAATGACTAAAAACACTAATTTTTGATTTTTGAGCTGTAATTTGACCCCCTTAAAATACTTCAAAACTCACCAAAATTCGCACACACATTGGGACTGGTGGAAACTTTGATCTAAAAAAAAAACCGAATCCCTAAACTCAAAATTGTGCTCTACATAATTTTTGGGAAAAAAAGAGAAAAAACTGCTCCTCAGAGGAAAAATCTGACAAAACTGCTTGTAACTTCCGGTAGAAACGTCGTAGAGACATGAAAAAAATACCTCTATGTAGGTCTTGCCTGGACCTACATTTCATAGATTGACATCCTTCAGCAAAAATCAACAGGAAGTTTGCTATTTCTCCTTCAAACCATCATTTTTGTTACAACCGGTCACCAAACATCAAACATTATCTCCTCTGAGTGCGTTTGTCGTTTCGGCTTCAAACTGCTACAGGAGAGAGATTGAACCCTTCTGATTAAAAGTTGACGAAAGAGTGGTGATTAGTGCTACCGTTTTGATTTTACGCGCCTTCAAAGACCCGCAGCACTAAAGTTGCTACGGTGCCAAAAATGACAACGAAACTGCGATTAGACCTTCTTTGGCCTCAATACACACAATAGCCTATAATGACAATGTGAACTCAGACACAACTTCCTCTAACTCCCAGTACCAATATCGTAGAGACACGAAACAAAAACCTCTATGTAGGTCTCACTCAGGACTACCACTGGACTAAAATATTGGACACCTAGGACTAGCACCGGCCAAAAGGCGGACCCGACCAATGCTGCTTGCAGCTTTAATTATTATTATTCCGCACCGTCGCGCACTACTTTGCCCCCCTTAACATGCTTCAAAACTCACCAAATTTTTTACACACATCCAAACTCGGGTAGAGCCCACTTTAGTTAAAAAACCAAACCCAAAAAAATACACTTGCTCTCTAGCGCCCCCTAGGTAGAAAACTGCCTATAACTCCCACTAGGAAGGTCGTAGAGACATGAAACCAAAACCTGTATGTAGGTCTCAGTTAGACCTACAATTCATACTTTCACTTCTTCGGGCGAAAACCAACAGGAAGTTGGCAATTTCCCCTTCAAGACAAAAAATGACTAAAAACACTCATTTTTGATTTTTGACCTCTAATTTGACCCCCTTAAAATACTTCAAAACTCACCAAACTTCTCACACACATTGGGACTGGTGGAAACTGTGATCTAAAAAAAAAACCGAATCCCAAAACTCAAAATTGTGCTCTACATAATTTTTGACAAAAAAAGAGAAAAAACTGCTCCTCAGACCCGCAGCACTAAAGTTGCTACGGTGCCAAAAATGACAACGAAACTGCGATTAGACCTTCTTTGGCCTCAATACACACAATAGCCTATAATGACAATGTGAACTCAGACACAACTTCCTCTAACTCCCAGTACCAATATCGTAGAGACACGAAACAAAAACCTCTATGTAGGTCTCACTCAGGACTACCACTGGACTAAAGTATTGGACACCTAGGACTAGCACCTGCCAGAAGGCGGACCCGACCAATGCTGCTTGCAGCTTTAATTATTCTTTATTATTATTCCGCAGCTTTGCGGACTACTTTGCACCCCTTAACATGCTTCAAAACTCACCAAATTTTTCGCACACATAAAAAAACCCGAACAAAACTCTTTGGTAAAAAAACCAAACCCCAAAAATCACAATTGCTCTCTAGCGCCCCCTAGGAAGAAAACTGCCCCTAACTCCCAGTACGAATGTCGTAGAAACTTGAAACAAAAAGCTCTATGTATGTCTTACTTAGACCTACTTTTCATTCATTTATTTATTCGGGCAAAAATTAACAGGAAGTTGGCAATTCCCCGTTCAAGACTAAAAATGACTAAAAACACTCATTTTTGCTTTTTGACCTGTAATTTGACCCCCTTAAAATACTTCAAAACTCACCAAACTTCTCACACACATCGGGACTGGTGGAAATTGCGATCTAAAAAAAAAACGAACCCCAAAACTCAAAATTGTGCTCTACATAATTTTTGAAAAAAACAGACAAAACTGCTCCTCAGAGGAAAACTCAGACAAAACTGCTTGTAACTTCCGGTAGGAACGTCTTAGAGACATGAAACAAATACCTCTATGTAGGTCTCGCATAGACCTACATTTCATAGATTGACATCCTTCAGCAAAAATCAACAGGAAGTTTGCTATTCCTCCTTCAAAACAACATTTTTGTTACAACCGGTCACCAAACATCAAACGTTATCTCCTCTGAGCGTGTTTGTCGTTTCGGCTTCAAACTGCTACAGGAGAGAGATTGAACCCTTCTGATTAAAAGTTCTGTACGGATTTTTGATTCTTGCTACCGTTTTGATTTTACGAGCCTTCAAAGACTCGCAGCACTAAAGTTGCTCCGCTGCTGTTGTTTTAAGAGTGCTGCTTAAAAACAGAAAGCACCAGTGTGAGCACAGAACGTAGAGAAGGTAGGTACACTACACAACTTCCTCTAACTCCCAGTACGAATATCGTAGAGACACGAAACAAAAACCTCTATGTAGGTCTCACTCAGGACTACCACTGGACAAAAGTATTGGGACACCTTGGACTAGCACCTGCCTAAATGCGGACCCGACCAACGCTGCTTGCAGCTTTAATTATGTTTTGTTTTTAATATTTTTAGAATGTGGGCTGCAGATGGCAACTTATTGTCATACTTGCAGATGAGACTCAGAAATGTGATAATAAAGCAAGTTAGCAGTTTTCATAATCAGCTATTTTTTAAACGCTGCAATTAGAGATGTCCGATATTATCGGCCGACAAATGCTTTGAAATGTAATATCGGAAATTATCAGTATCGGTTTCAAAAAGTAAAATGTATGACTTTTTAAAACGCCGCTATGCGGAGTGGTACACGGACGTAGGGAGAAGTACAGAGCGCCAATAAACCTTAAAGGCACTGCCTTTGCGTGCCGGCCCAGTCACATAATATCTACGGCTTTTCACACACACACAAGTGAATGCAAGGCATACTTGGTCAACAGCCATACAGGTCACACTGAGGGTGGACCGTATAAACAACTTTAACACTGTTACAAATATGCGCCACACTGTGAACCCACACCAAACAAGAATGACAAACACATTTCGGGAGAACATCCGCACCGTAACACAACAGAACAAATACCCAGAACCCCTTGCAGCACTAACTCTTCCGGGACGCTACAATATACACCACCGCTATCCCCTACTCCCACCCCCCACATTAGGCATTATAATGTGTTAATTCCACAACTGTATGTATCGGTTATCGGAATTGGTAATTAAGAGTTGGACAATATCGGAATATCGGCAAAAAAGCCATTATCAGACATCTCTAGCTGCAATAAAAAAAAAAAGATATTGTTATCAAAAACAATTTATATTTATTAAGACTTACAAAAGTACAGAAAATTGGTAGTGTTGGGTACCGGTATCGATTCCCATGTGGCAAGAATTGGTACAATATCACTTCAAATGTGAACGATACCCATCCCTTTTTCGATTATTATATTTTCTTAATCGTGAGAAGCTGTCATCGTAATTACAATTTGATGAATCGTCCACCCCTACGTTTAGGTATCAGTGTTTGTGTCGCCGAGAAACAAAAAGAGCTGAAGTTCTCTCACCTGGCTTCTCTGTGCAAGGCGGAGGAGGCTGGACTATTTTCACAATGGGGGGCGGGGGATGGGACTGGTTTGGGGTGGTGTTGGAGGTTCTGGGAGGAGCTAGAGTGTAGGTGGCGGTGGCAGGACCGGGGGTGCGCTGGGCGACTTGCTGCGTCGCCGCGATCCGAATAGGGGCGGTTTTTGGGTGGGGGTGCAGGGAAGTCACACGAGGCGATGGGGCCACGGCCAGGGTGGGCACGGGCCCCCCCTCCTTGCCTGGTGCCTGACGCACGACGATCTTCACCACGCCGGGGCTGCTCACCACGGACGAGGAGGGCACTGAGAGGAAATCGAAAAGCGTTGAAAAGATTTGTGGCTGTCCAAGTGCGGCGAGAAGTTAATGGGACGCCATTGACACCTTGAGAAGCGCTGAGGGGCGGGCGCTGTGCAGGGGTGGTTGCAGGCACGGGCTTGGCGCCGGCGGGGCTCTGGATGCTCACCTGGGCGGGCTGGCTGATGAGGTGGTGCTGACCCCCGCTGGACACCAGGTGCATCACACTGCCTGCATTCAGCAAAAAATGGGATTCATTCATCATTTTTCAAATAAAAAGATGGCTAGCATCTAGGGTTGTCCTCATAACAATATTTTGGATGTATTTCGATACTTTTCTAAATAAAAGGGAGCCACAAAAAAAGGCATTATTGGCTTCATTTTAATAAAAAAATCTTAGGGTACATGAAACATATGTTTATTATTGTAATTTAGTCCTTAAATAAAATAGTGAACATACTAGACAACTTGGCTTTTAGTAGTAAGTAAACAAACAAAGACTCCTAATTAGTCTGCTGACGTATGCAGTAACATATTGTGTCATTTATGTACATGTTATGAGGGACAAACTGTAAAAATTGATTATTAATCTACTTGTTTACTTACTGTTAATATCTGCTTTTGACATGTTCTATCTACACTTCTGTTAAAATGTGATAATCACTTATCCTCTTCTTTGATACTTAACATCAGTTTTGGATGATACCACAAATGTAGGTATCGATCCGATACCAAGTAGTTACAGGATCATACATTGGTCATATTCCAAGTCAAAGTATTTCCTGAGTTTAGAAACATAATATGAATTTTAAAAAAAGGAAAAAAGACTGATGATGATCAAAAATGTCAATGTAATCATAGTAGTATTGACTAGATTAAACCCCGGCCGAGTCATACCTACACTGTTCCAATATCCATTTCTCTGTTCTCAATTGTTGAGTACTGATGATAATCAACCAAACCTAACCCCCCCCCCCCCCCCCCCATTGTAAATAATTCAATGTGATTATCTTGTGTGATGACAGTATTATGAGGTTAGTATATATTTGATAGTATATATCTGTATCATGAATCAGGATTCAGGATCTATTTAAGTGGACCCCGACTTGAACAAGTTGAAAAACTTATTCGGGTGTTACCATTTAGTGGTCAATTGTATGGAATATGTACTTCACTGTGCAACCTATTAATAAAAGTCTCAATCAATCAATCAAAACCAAAGACTATAAAAATGGGAGCCATTACCTCCCTGCTTGACACTCAGCATCAAGGGTTGGAATTGGGGGTTAAATCACCAAAAATGCTTCCCGGGCGCGGCCACCGCTGCTGTTCTCTGCTCCCCTCACCACCCAGGGGGTGATCAAGGTTGATGGGTCAAATGCAGAGAATAATTTTGCGACACCTAGTGTGTGTGTGACAATCGTTGCTACTTTAACTTAAGATACGCTCTTGTACTTGGTATCATTACAGTGGATGTCAGGTGTACATCCACCCATGGCATTTGTTTACATTGAGGAGCACTATCTTTTGTTAGCGGTGATGCCTACGGTGTGTAGTGAAGCACAGTGTTTCCCACACATTCATTTATTTGTGGCGGCCTGCCACGAAAGAATTACGTCCGCCACAAATAGATTTTATTTTATTTTTGTCCTGTCCAGCTTCTCAGGCAAATCATATAGTTGATGTAGATGCCCATATAGGCTGTTCAGATTTACTTTACAAAAGAGAAGTGTAGGATACTTCTCTTGTTGCCTTATTTGTATTTGACCACTGCTGTTTTCTGTTTATTTGTTACTGACTGTGGCAGGACACCTCTGCCTCTGTTTCACTTTATGTTGCTGGTAAATAATATGGTTGTAGTAGTAAGCTAAAGTTAAATTATTTAGTATGCACTAATTAAAGGGGCAGAGCTTTAAGAGACATTTTAACTTTTATATTTTATAAAGATATATTTTTTGTAAGAACCACAATTAATAAATATATTTCAATGAATAACTTATTGTTCAAATCTGTATATAAATATGTACATAAAGTGTTGTAATTATATTGTAAAATGGATGGATGGACGTTTAAAACAAAACTGTTATTATTAATTAGTAAGTATACATTTTTTGAGCCTTTTTAGAGAAAATCATATCATTGTAGTAAATTATGCAAATTACTTGATGATGTCATGGTGACCACGCCCATAGCCACGCCCCCACCGCCACAAGTATCTTGGCAGTTTATGGGAAACACTGAAGCCTGTTTAGCTATTCCTCGTCCTCCAGTGATAACACCTATAAGAAACGTACTTTATTTGTCGCCATGGAGACGAAGATTAGTGATTTAGAAGTAGCTAAACACCGCAGACTGTGGATGGATGTTAGCTGCTAGCTAGCTAGCCACGTCTTAAAGCACCCCGTCCTGAGGCGTGTCAGTGTTATAACTTCACCTTTATCTTTACTTTTCAAGCCAAAATGCATCCGTTCTCCCTTTTCTGTCTACACGCTGTGTCTGCTCGTAAGTACTCTGTGTGTGTGCGCTGCCAATCATGCTCCTCTGCTCGTAAAACCAGCAATGTCACGGCGTGACAACACGCTGTCATGCTCGTTAAAAAATAAATAAAATAAATGTGGTACGGGTACTTTTCCAAGAGAGTATAGAACCGTTTTTGATTCATTAGTACCACAATACTATACTAGTACCGGTATACCGTACAACCCTACTACCATCATAGAAATAGAAAACAAGTGCAGATGCAAGCAAGGAAATTTAGTGGGAATTAAGAAGCAAAAATACCCTGAACAGGGCGAGGGGGCGGTGCTTGGACTTGGATGGGCGCTCCTGAGAGGGTCAACTTGTTGCCCTGCAGTTGGAAGGTGACCGGCTTGCTGCCCTGACACGACGACACCGGTCTTCCCGCCAGGGAGGCCAGCTGTGCTATGCTCACCACCTCACCAGCTTAGGACACACAGGAAAGAGGAAGATGGTGGAATAAACAACTGGCACATCCTTTTGAGATTCGGTCTGAAGCAGTGGCTCTCAAACCTTTTTCAACAAGTACCATCACAGAAAAATATTTAAAATAAATGACCAAGATTTAAATACAGTAGCATAGTAGGCCAAAGTGTTCATTAAAAACAAGGCAGAAGTTGTTTTTAACAAGTACATGTAATATTTTGGCCACTGTAACATTACATAGTTTCAACAGTAATCGGGAATTAAACACTGCACTTAAATCTTTGGCGTACCACGAGATGGAGCCCACGTACCACAGTTTGAAAATGACTGGCTTGAAGCACTTACAGGGCAGCCTGGCTTGCATATCTGGACTGAGCAGAACCCTCTGAGGCATGATGCTGCTGGTGTTTGGACTGGGGTGAGCAGGTATGCCGGTGGCACACGGAGCGGGGGGAGGACGCACGGTCAGTACTGGCTTGGGAGCGCTGGACCTCACAGCCGTTTGAGGCAGGGAGGAGCGAGGTGTGGGAGTGGGAGTGGTCGCTACCGAACACACGACTGAAAGAGGAAGAGGAAACAATAAGAAGACGGGTCAGACTTCAGCTAGAAGTGTGTGACATGCCTTGTTGAACCGCGGGTGCAGGTGCAGGAACAGGCGGTGAAGACGTGGGTGGAGCTGAGAGCTCAGGGGATGGAGGTTTGGGTGCCTGAGCTGCGGGCGGCACGGAGCAGGTGGGTTTGTTTGTTGGCGCGGCTGAACGGTTGTCACCTTTAGGAGGCGGATGGAAGAACCTAAAACATCAAAGAAGACCATTCCTTAAGCAGCAGCGGGCAGGAAACATCACTTGCCTCGTCTACCTGTTGACTTTCATGCGGATCTGTCTGGGTCTCGGCGGGGGGGCGGGAGACTCCACTATTTCCTGGATTAGCTGGCGACTGACTTCGTGGTTGGGCGCAAAGGTGTCCGCCTGGTACCGGGTCACGCGGCCCTCCAGGCCAATGAGGTCAAAGATAGAAAGGTCACAGCGCTGTGGATGAGAAAACTCAAGTTCAACATGGCAGTAAAAATAAACTATTGGAATGTTCTTGGGACCAACTATGAATTTACTTTTAATCTTTTGACAACAATGTATTTTAGTTTTAGTCTAATTTTAGCCAGCTAAATTGATCAAACTTTAGCCAACATAATTACACAACCTGTTAGTCAGCTTAAATGTTTGAGTTTAAGTCAACAAAATTACACAACATTTTAACGACAAAATTACACATTTTAATCAGCTAAATTGATCTAGTTTAAGTCAACAAAATTTAAACATTTTAGCCCTCTAAATTGATCGAGCTTTAGCCTACAAAATTACACATTTTAGTCAGCTAAATTGATCTAGTTTAAGTCAACAAAATTTAAACATTTTAGCCCTCTAAATTGATCGAGCTTTAGCCGACAAAATTACACATTTTAGTCAGCTAAATTTATCTAGTTTAAGTAAAAAAAATTACACAACATTTTAGCCCTCTAAATTGTTCGAGTTTAAGTCACCTACTCAGTGGCCTAGTGGTTTGAGTGTCCGCCCTGAGATCGGTAGGTTGTGAGTTCAAACCCCGGCCGAGTCATACCAAAGACTATAAAAATGGGACCCATCACCACCCTGCTTGGCACTCAGCATCAAAGTTTGGAATTGGGGGTTAAATCACCAAAAATGATTCCCGGGCGCGACACCGCTGCTGCCCACTGCTCCCAGGGGGGTAACAAGGGGATGGGTCAAACGCAGAGGACAAATTTCACCACACCTAGTGTGTGTGTGACAATCATTGGTACTTTAACTTTAACAAAATTACACATTTCAGCCCTCTAAATTGATCGCGCTTTAACCAACAAAATTACACAACCTTTTAGTCAGTTAAATTGATCGATTTTAAGTCAACAACACTACACAACATTTTAGCCCTCGAAATAGATTGAGCTTTAGCCAACAAAATGACACATTTTATTTAGCCCTCTAAATTGATTGAGTCAACAAAATTACACAACATTTTAGCCCTCAAAATTTATTGAGTTTAAGTCAACAAAATTACACATTTTAGCCATCTAAATTTATCAAGCTTTGACCAACAAAATTACACAACCTTTTAGTCAGCTAATTTGATCGACTTTAAGTCAACAACATTACACAACATTTTAGCCCTCTAAATTGATCAAGCTTTAGCCTACAAAATTACACATTTTAGCCAGCTAAATTGATCGAGTTTAAGTCAACAACATTACACAACATTTTAGCCCTCTAAATTGATCAAGCTTTAGCCTACAAAATTACACATTTTAGCCAGCTAAATTGATCGAGTTTAAGTCAACAACATTACACAACATTTTAGCCCTCTAAATTGATCGAGCTTTAGCCTACAAAATTACACATTTTATTTAGCCCTCTAAATTTTATGAGTTTAAGCCAACAAAATTACACATTTTAGCCCTATAAATTGATCCAAGTTTAAGTCAACAAAACTACACAACATTTTATTTAGCCCTCTAAATTGATTGAGTCAACAAAATTACACAACATTTTAGCCCTCGAAATTGATTGAGTTTAAGTCAACAAAATTACACATTTTAGGCATCTAAATTTATCAAGCTTTGACCAACAAAATTACACAACCTTTTAGTCAGCTAATTTGATCGACTTTAAGTCAACAGCATTACACAACATTTTAGCCTTCTAAATTGATCGAGCTTTAGCCTACAAAATTACACATTTTATTTAGCCCTCTAAATTTTATGAGTTTAAGTCAACAAAATTACACATTTTGATTTAGCCCTCTAAATTGATCGAGTTAGGTCAACAAAATTACACATTTTAGTCAGCTAATTTGATCGAGTTTAAGTCAACAACATTTTAATATTTTAGCCCTCTAAATTGATCGAGCTTTAGCCGACAAAATTACACATTTTAGTCAGCTAAATTGATCGAGCTTAACTAAAGAAAGTACACAACATTTTAGCCCTCTAAATTGTTCGAGTTTAAGTCAACAAAATTACACATTTTAGCCCTCTTAATTGATTGAGTTCAGTCAATCAAATTACACAACATTTTAGCACTCTAAATTGATCGAGCTTTAGCCGTCAAAATTACACATTTTTGTCAGCTAAACTGATCGAGTTTAAGTCAACAAAACTACACATTTTATTTAGCCCTCTAAATTGATTGAGTCAACAAAATTACACAACATTTTAGCCCTCGAAATTGATTGAGTTTAAGTCAACAAAATCACACATTTTAGCCATCTAAATTTATCAAGCTTTGACCAACAAAATTACACAACCTTTTAGTCAGCTAATTTGATCGACTTTAAGTCAACAACTTACACAACATTTTAGCCTTCTAAATATTTAGCCTATAAATTACAGATTTTAGCCAGCTAAATTGATCGAGTTTAAGTCAACAACATTACACAACATTTTAACCCTCTAAATTGATCGAGTATTAGCCTACAAAATTACACATTTTATTTAGCCCTCTAAATTTTATGAGTTTAAGTCAACAAAATTACACATTTTAGCCCTCTAAATTGATCGAGTTTAAGTCAACAACATTACACAACATTTTAGCCCTCTAAATTGATCAAGATTTAGCCGACAAAATTACACATTTTAGTCAGCTAAATTGATCGAGTTTAAGTAAAAAAATTACACAACATTTTAGCCCTCTAAATTGTTCGAGTTTAAGTCAACAAAATTACACATTTTAGCCCTCTTAATTGATTGAGTTCAGTCAATAAAATTACACAACATTTTAGCCCTCTAAATTGATCGAGCTTTAGCCAACAAAATTACACATTTTAGTCAGCTAAATTGATTGAGTTTAAGTCAACAAAATTACACTTTTTAGCCCTCTAAATTGATCGAGCTTTAGCCGTCAAAATTACACATTTTAGTCAGCTAAATTGATTGAGTTTAAGTCAACAAAATTACACATTTTAGCCCTCTAAATGGATCAAGTTTAAGTCAACAAAATTACAAATTTTAGCCCCGTAAATGGATCAAGTTTAAGTCAACAAAATTACAACATTTTAGCCCTCGAAATTGATTGAGTTTAAGTCAACAAAATTACACATTTTAGGCATCTAAATTTATCAAGCTTTGACCAACAAAATTACACAACCTTTTAGTCAGCTAATTTGATCGACTTTAAGTCAACAGCATTACACAACATTTTAGCCTTCTAAATTGATCGAGCTTTAGCCTACAAAATTACACATTTTATTTAGCCCTCTAAATTTTATGAGTTTAAGTCAACAAAATTACACATTTTGATTTAGCCCTCTAAATTGATCGAGTTAGGTCAACAAAATTACACATTTTAGTCAGCTAATTTGATCGAGTTTAAGTCAACATTTTAATATTTTAGCCCTCTAAATTGATCGAGCTTTAGCCGACAAAATTACACATTTTAGTCAGCTAAATTGATCGAGCTTAACTAAAGAAAGTACACAACATTTTAGCCCTCTAAATTGTTCGAGTTTAAGTCAACAAAATTACACATTTTAGCCCTCTTAATTGATTGAGTTCAGTCAATCAAATTACACAACATTTTAGCACTCTAAATTGATCGAGCTTTAGCCGTCAAAATTACACATTTTTGTCAGCTAAACTGATCGAGTTTAAGTCAACAAAACTACACATTTTATTTAGCCCTCTAAATTGATTGAGTCAACAAAATTACACAACATTTTAGCCCTCGAAATTGATTGAGTTTAAGTCAACAAAATTACACATTTTAGCCATCTAAATTTATCAAGCTTTGACCAACAAAATTACACAACCTTTTAGTCAGCTAATTTGATCGACTTTAAGTCAACAACTTACACAACATTTTAGCCTTCTAAATATTTAGCCTATAAATTACAGATTTTAGCCAGCTAAATTGATCGAGTTTAAGTCAACAACATTACACAACATTTTAACCCTCTAAATTGATCGAGTATTAGCCTACAAAATTACACATTTTATTTAGCCCTCTAAATTTTATGAGTTTAAGTCAACAAAATTACACATTTTAGCCCTCTAAATTGATCGAGTTTAAGTCAACAACATTACACAACATTTTAGCCCTCTAAATTGATCAAGATTTAGCCGACAAAATTACACATTTTAGTCAGCTAAATTGATCGAGTTTAAGTAAAAAAATTACACAACATTTTAGCCCTCTAAATTGTTCGAGTTTAAGTCAACAAAATTACACATTTTAGCCCTCTTAATTGATTGAGTTCAGTCAATAAAATTACACAACATTTTAGCCCTCTAAATTGATCGAGCTTTAGCCAACAAAATTACACATTTTAGTCAGCTAAATTGATTGAGTTTAAGTCAACAAAATTACACTTTTTAGCCCTCTAAATTGATCGAGCTTTAGCCGTCAAAATTACACATTTTAGTCAGCTAAATTGATTGAGTTTAAGTCAACAAAATTACACATTTTAGCCCTCTAAATGGATCAAGTTTAAGTCAACAAAATTACAAATTTTAGCCCCGTAAATGGATCAAGTTTAAGTCAACAAAATGACAACATTTTAGCCCTCTAAATTGATCGAGTTCCAGTCAACAAAAATTACACAACATTTTAGCCTTCTAAATTAAAAATATACCTTCTCACTGGCTACTAATAAATACTGTAGAACTACAACTGGTTCAGAACAAACAAGTGTTTGGATTGTAGTCATCCAAATATGATTAGCAGCTGCGTGGCTCGGAGAGTGAACAGGGCAAGTACGCTAGCTAGATGGTTAGCTAACAAGTGAGCTTGACTAGCAACGCCTGAAAGTGTCAGTTAATTTTGTCATTGTGAATTTGTTATGATTAGTTCTCGTCTTATGTTCGTCCGGGGAAAATAGGTTATTGACAATAACGAAGACAAAAGTGATGAGTCAACAAAATGGACGCTAACCTTCTGAGGTGACACCTCCACGGCGTCCAGCACCAGGGAGGCGGTGTGAAAAACGATGGGCTTGGTGATGAAGGGCGACTGGATGGGCCGGGGGTCAAACAGGTTGGGGTGGTTGCAGACTTTACGGAGCTGCATGAGGATGTTGATGACGGACATGAAGTGACCGCTGGCCAGGGTCTCCCTGGTCCTGAGCATCAGAGGACAAAGAGGTTTCAGCCGGACCGGTCTGGGAGAAACCTAACACGCCTCCAAGTGTAGCATACTCACGAGGCCTGTGCCATGAAGTCGTCATAGAGGAAGCGCTGCCTCTTGGAGAGACGACATCGCACCACGTGCTCGTACTTCTTGGGCATCTGCTTCTCCACGTCAACCTTGATCCTCCTGAGCAGGAAGGGTCTGAGCACCTTGTGCAGCCTCTTGACCAAGCCCTCGTTGTACTCCTGGCTGCCCTCGATCATCCCCGTCAGCGGGTTGGAGAACCACTCCTTGAACTCGCGGTGGGACTGGAAGACGTGGGGCATCAGAAAGTGCATCAGGGACCACAGCTCCATCAGGCTGTTCTGCAGAGGAGTTCCTGTCAGCAGCAGACGTCGGTGACTGCAATCCAATGGCAAAATACAAACAGTTGTCATCTCTAGTCTTGTCCTAAGACCGTGTTCAAGTCATCAGACCAGACTTCTAGAGACCTGTTGAAGTTGAGCAGACTCTGCCAGCGTTGCGACTTAAAGTTCTTGATGTTTTGCGCTTCATCAAGGATCAGGTAGCGCCAGGACTTGCGTCGGAAGGCCTGGTGATCCTGCAGTACCAGCTTGTAGGAGGTGATGCAAACGTGGAAAGCATTGGGCTTGGTCCAACCCTGCAAAGACGAACGCGAGAAGCATGTGAGCGTTGACATTGAACTAAGCTGACCAGGTCAGCGTGAGACATCTTGCCTGTCGTTTCAGCTTCCTCTCCTTCTGACTACCAAAGTACGTGAGGATTTTGAAGCCAGGACACCAGCGCTTCAGCTCCATCTCCCAGTTTAACATCACACTGGTGGGCACGATGATGAGATGAGGGCCCCAGTTACCTGCACACAACACACTATGACACAACCTCCTGGGTAGGCATTGGGAATCGAAAACCGGTTCTTGTTCAGAACTGGTTCCCAGTGTATTAATTCCTTGGAACCGCTTAACAAATTGGTACCGTTAAGTACCGGTATCAATTCCACATTAAAGCCACATTGGCCCCGTTTACATTGCAGGCATGTGATTTGACCACAATGAAAAAGACTGAAAAAACTTCCGGGGGTCTGGGGGACGAAGGGGGGCAAGCTCCTGGTTTTTCACCAATTTAACATGCTAAAATGAACAAAGACAGCACCATTTGAAGAAAATATTTTAGTGTTTAAAGACACGAAAACATCATTAATAGAACATACATAACCCAATTATCCTAATGAATCACTGTATATGGTTCAGTCCCAACAGTATTTAGTCACTAATATTTACATCTTGTGTTCATTTCACATCCACAGGTGTCACATCGATCAGTGTTATTATCTACAGTTTATTTACAGTATTACCACATTACTTCAGTTCATGTAATGTAATGTAAACATTTCATTCTTTTCGCCAAAATAGGATATACATTCATGAAAATAATTAAACATGTTTAGTATTGTTTACTCATATTTGAAAATAGGAAATAATAATAATGTGAGGACACTGACATATTGCATGAAACAAGTGTGAAAATATTTACCTTCAAGATTGTTACACCACTGACAATAGTTTCAACAGACTACATAAGAACTTAATATTACAAAATAGTATTATATGCAAATTTATTTCAAATAAATTGTTAACTGGAATCAATAATGCGACTCTTTGAATTTCTGTAATTTCATAATATATTTTCACGTGGCTTTTTATTTTTAGAAAAACCCATTTATATTTCGCTAAGCAATAATTGGTTAATATTTAAAACAAACATGCGTATTTCGCAAGCAAATATTTTTTAGCTTACCTCATTATTAATAACCCTGTCTGCAACTGAAGTGGGTGGATCTTTCCTCTCCATGTCTACGGCAGTTGTCGATGTAAACAAAAGATGAAGTCCGTAAGGTTTGCTCACTTTCGGTTGACGTCCAAAAGTAGCAGCTAGTGAAAAGTTCGTTTTCCTTGCTTCAAGTTGTTTCATATGTTTTTGGCGTTTCGCATGTACTTCCAAAGCCTTGAAACCTCGTGATCCATAGTCAATATTATCATGACACCACGTGCACAAAACCTTTCTGGGACGATCGATTTTCCGAATAAAATCACCGAACAAAGTCGTAACTTTCTTCTTCCCAACAGTATCAGTGATTTCCCTTTCCATCCAGTCCCATCGAAACTTATTTTTGACATGTTTATCAATTTATTATACTCGTAAAGCGTCCTTTCTCTCGAGAACCGACATCGTTTACATATGGAAAATGGCCGTAATAAGCATTATAAATGATGACGTTATTAACGTCATCATTCATAACAGATGTCCTGATTGGTCACAAGGAACATATCGACCAATCAACTACGGCGTAATATAAACTACGTCTCGAATCTTTATTTAGGGTCGAAAAAAACCCCGGAAAAACGGGAGATAATTTTTTGTTTTTCCCCGGGATGAAAAAAGACGGAATTCCAACTTTAGACGGAAAAATCACATGCCTGACATTGACACGAAATCTGAATTTTTTTGCCCTCAAGTGACACAGATCTGATTTTGTTTGCCAGTCTAACAACTTTTATTTTATTTTGTAGTACTAGCGACTTCCTCCCGGTCAACTTCCTTTCTTTTCACTTTATTGAAATGCGCATGCAAGAGGCCACATTGGGGCCTGAGTGCATTTACACTGGAGTCGAGATAAAAATCACAATATACTGCCAGTGTAAACAGTCAGCTGGACAAAATCTGATTTAGAAAACATAAGATTCGGTCCACTTTGACCTGGAGAGTAAAAAAAATAAAAGAATAGAGTGAAATGGCTATTTTTGGAAACAGTTGTGCAACAGGATAAAACCCCTCAGACAAACATGGAAACGAGTGATTTCATTGTTCAATGTGACAATGCAGCGTTTTTGTTATCAATCATCTGTTTTTATACGTTGTGTTTTGTAAAAAGGGATGCAGAAAGTGAGTTAAAATGACAATATCCTGTAACTCGGCTACCTTTTTCACAGGCGAGGTGCGCCAACAGCGCGATGGTCTGGATGGTCTTGCCCAAACCCATCTCGTCAGCCAGGATCCCATTAAGCTTCTTCTCAAACATGGTGACCAGCCAGTCCAGTCCGATGTGCTGGTATTCACGCAGCGTGCCATGAAGCAGGAAAGGGATGGGGGTCTTGACCTTTAACACACGAGAACATGGGTTCAATCAAGGTCACCCACTTCAACTAAATACCGTGCAACCTAAATTGTAAAGTTCGTATGGTGTAAACATGATTCATTGGTTCCAGTCACGACAAAAGTCCCTATTTTAGTGAAGGTTAGTACACAAAATAAAGTGACATACAGTACTGTTTATTAAACAAACATAACAAGGAGGTGATGGACCAACTGTTTCTTTATTAACAAGCTAAAACGACGACGACGACAAGCCCAACTGTCCTGTATGTGCAAACACTCGCATACACACATACCGTATTTTCCGCACCATAAGCCGCACCTAAAAACCACACATTTTCTCAAAAGCTGACAGTGCGGCTTATAACCCGGTGCGCTTTATATATGGATTAATATTAATATTTATTTTCATAAAGTTTAGGTCTCGCAACTGGCCGCCATCTTTTTTCCCCGTAGAAGAGGAAGCGCTTCTTCTTCTACGGTAAGCAACCGCCCCCATAGAAGAGGAAGCGCTTCTTCTTCTACTGTAAGCAACCGCCCCCATAGAAGAGGAAGCGCTTCTTCTTCTACGGTAAGCAACCGCCCCCATAGAAGAGGAAGCGCTTCTTCTTCTACTGTAAGCAACCGCCAAGGTGAGCACCCGCCCCCGTAGAAGAAGAAGCGCGCGGATATTTCATTTCATTTGTGTGTTTCTGTAAAGACCACAAAATGGCTCCTACTAAGAGACACGCGTACAAGGTTCCACTGACTTTTGATATTCCTGTGAACCGCACTGTGGATACAACGGGAGCACGTACGCTGAATATCCATTAGCTTGCCATGCTAACGGCCAGAAACTTCCACCCATGGTGATATTCAAAAGGAAGACCTTGCCAAAAGAGAACTTTCCAGCCGGCGTCATCATAAAAGCTAACTCGAAGGGATGGATGGATGAAGAAAAGATGAGCGAAGAGACCGGGTGACTTTTTTCACGCAGCTCCGTCCCTGTTGATCTACGACTGCATGCGCGTCCACATCACAGATGGTGTCAAAAAACAAGTGAAGCACACCGAAGAAGAAGAAGAAGAATTCGAGGGATTTGTGGATGAGTAATAACTTCAGAACGTGAGCTTTAAATGTTTATTTTGTGTGTTGTGTGACACTAACGTTCGAGCAACGTTGAGTTATTGATGTCGCTATTGCTCTGCACTATTTTGAGTGTTACTATTTTTGTGATTGCACATTTGCACATTACATTTTGGGAGTGAACAGAGTTGTTAGAACGCTGGTTTGTAATATATTATTAAAGTTTGACTGACCTATCTGACTGTTTTTTTGACATTCCCTTTAGCGCAGCGTAGGTGCGGCTAATAACACGGGGCGGCTAATAGGTAAACAAAGTTTTGAAATATGCCATTCATTGAAAGTGCGGCTAATAACACGGGGCGGCTTATGGTGCGGAAAATACGGTAGGTCCCTTTGGTGACCCCACAAACAATCAGAAATCACAAAACTATCAACTGGTGGCTTTTTATTGCTACCAAGCACATTTCCGATAGCTAACAATAGCATTAACATTTTGATTTGAGCATCAAAAGTTACTTGCTAGTTTAGCAGGAACAGAGCCAAGTCATCAGCCTAAAATTCCTTGTTTTCGAGCTCACACCAGCGGCAATGTGTGGCAGGGTTCCTGCCCGCCTCCTCAAAGTCGCTAAGTGCCAGTAAAAGCGATACAGACTTCCTGAGGCCATGACACAGGTGTCATTCAACTAGTTTTAAGTCCATGTGTCATCCCCAAAGTTAGGAAAATATTTGATCATGGTTGAAAAGTGACTTAGTGCTGCTTTAACAACCATACTGCTACAATCATTTTACATTTTCCTGAGGGAACTCTCCTGAAGAAATCAATAAAGTACTATCTATCTATCTAAATAAACATTTAAAAAAGTAAAATCCACTTACATTAAATTAACATTGGGAACAAGCAAGGAGGGGGAAAAAGAGGGGAGGGGGGCGCCGTGTGTGTGTTGAAAGAGAGGTATATTTGTAGTGAAGCAAGTACGCTTCGGCATCTTTTTCCAGAAAAGTCTGTTCTCATCACAATTAAAACTTGGTACAAAGCCTGCTTCCTCAGTCTCTTCAATAGCAGCAAGCACAAAATGAAGCGTACGTACACAGAGACGTGGTTCATTTGCAAACAGTAGACTTTTCTAGACTGTACTAATCACCTTGGTGGTGGCCAAGGTGTAGCCTTTAGGCTGCAGGCTCTCTGCAGTGGCTGCAATGTGACTGATCTCTTTCTTCGGTCGTGAGCTGGACGAGGACGGGCTGTGATCTCCTTCCTTTAGCAAGATCTCCATCCCGCCGTCCTCTTCCTCAATCTCCACTTTGTCCTTCTCACTGTCCTCCTCCTCCTCCTCACTGTCTCCTGCAGAGTCTGACAGGCACATTCCATTACCATCGCTCGTCGTTCAATCCTCTAATTGCCATGTGAATACCCGAGGAGGAGGTGTGGCTTTCCACATCGCTCTCAGCTTCATCGCTCTCCAACTCTTCATCACCGGACGCCTCCAAATCCGAGCTTGCCTTGGAGCCGGAGGCGGAGGGCTCCTCGAAGTCAGAGGCGTACGCCGCTTTGTACTTCTCCAGCAGCTCCTCCATGGTCAGATCTCCTGCGAGGAGAGTGAATGTCAGCCATGGAAGAACTAAGACTGGAAGTAAAACAAACACACCCTCCTTGGCCAAGTCATCCAGTTCTTCTGCATGGTCCACGTCCCCCTCCACCTTCTCCTGGGCGGCAATGGTGTCCTCCTCATCCTCAGCTGGGAAGCACATCAGAACATTGTACCTTTCCACAATGTGCCGCACATACACCATGTTCTTCTTTCATCAAGTCATCTCACCATCCTCCTCATTGGCAGTGAATTCTCCGTCTTCCTCTTCTTCTTGCCCAGCTGACGAGGAGTCATCCGAGCATTCTTCATCCAAACCAGCATTCTGCACAATCCAAGGGTTCAAGATCCTCTCTATACGACATTTGACTTTGGGACTTCAAAGTGTCTTGGAGTACCTGAGATTTTTGTAGTGTGCTGAGCAGCTGATCCAGGGGCAGCGTGCTCTCCTCCTTCAGCAGTTCGATCTCCTTGCGGTGGCTCTCGGCGTCATTGCCGTCCTGCTGCTCCTCCACATCCATGGTCTCTTCGTCGTCGTCCTCCTCACACGGAGGCTCAAAGTCCCGGTCTGCGTGAGAGTGACACTTTAGACTCAGAAAAGGACGACTACCTTTACGGCGCCAATTCCCAGGAGCTGGGAATCGATACCGGTGGGGATCGGTACCCAGGGTTTCCCCACACATTCATTTATTTGTTGCGGCCCGCCACGAAAGAATTACGTCCGCCACAAATACAAAAAAATAAATAAATAAATAAATAAATAAAAAAATAAAAATAAAAAAAATAAAAAAAAAAATATATATATATATATATATATATATATATATATATATATATATATATATATATATATATATATATATATATATATATATATATATATATATATATATATATATAATTTTAAAAAAATATTGAATTTTTTTTTTTTTTTTGGTCCTCTCCAGCTTCTCAGGCAAATCATATAGTTGATGTAGATGCCCATATCGGCTGTTCAGATTTAATTTACAAAAGAGAAGTGTAGGATACTTCTCTTGTTGCCTTATTTGTATTTGACTTTATTAAATGTATTTATATCAGAAACACAACATGTGTATATAACAAAGGGTGCTAAGTCTGCAGGCAGTAGGAAACACATGGTTAAGTGCAGGGAGTAAAACTGATGGCAGTCTAAAGTTCAAGATTTTTGGAGCTCTTTGTTTAGTGGATCAGATGTTTGATGAAGCTCTGTGTCTATCTACCACCACTACTGTTTTATGTTTATTTGTTACTGACTGTGGCAGGACACCTCTGCCTCTGTTTCACTTTATGTTGCTGGTAAATAATATGGTTGTAGTAGTAGGCTAAAGTTAAATTATTTAGTATGCACTAATTAAAGGGACAGAGCTTTGAGACATTTTAGCTTTTATATTTTATAAGATTTTTTTTTTGTAAGAACCACAATTAATAAATATATTTCAGTGAATAACTTATTGTTCAAATCTGTATATAAATATGTACATAAAGTGTTGTAATTATATTGTAAAATGGATGGATGGATGGACGTTTAAAACAAAACTGTTATTAATTAGTAAGTATACATTTTTTGAGCCTTTTTAGAGAAAATCAAATCATTGTAGTAAATTATGCAAATTACTCGACGATGTCATGGTGACCACGCCCATAGCCACGCCCCCGCCGCCACAGGTATCTTGGCGGTTTATGGGAAACACTGGGTACCAAAGCCGGTCTTACAAGTCATTGATTGGCATAAAAGCCAAAAGGCAATCACTCCAGCAGCACTGAGAGCGGACTGTGCCAAACTACCTCTAGGTAATGTTGCAATTTCCAATGCCAACAAAGAAATCGACTGAAAAAAAAAAGGCTCCATTTTCCAAAAATGCGCTAACTTGATGCTAACATACTTTGGCTTTGCTTTTGACATGCTACTGATTAGCATTAGCGACTTTACATGGCGATTTCAACACCTCCAAATGTGTTCATGAAAACTACAACTAAGATGCATGTTACAATCCAACAGCTGGTGCGTAATAAGTGCAGTACTTAAGAGTATTAACACTTTTTAGGGCGCAACAAAAGACTAGATTTAGCAAAGACTAAACTGATTAGCCAACACACCATAAACTATACACTACTGCCACCTAATGTCTTGGACTTGCAACTGTAATTGCAACTTCATGTTATACTTGAAAATGTGATAATAAAAAACAAGATGTAACAACTGGGTGGCAGTTATCATAACCAGCAAATGTTTTAATCATATTTATCAACACACACAAAAGTACCGAAAATTGGTACCGTAAAGTAGCGGTAAAGATTGGTTGAAATGTGAACGGTACACATCTCTACTCAACGGCACCAATTTTATGTGTTTATACTGTAAATAGTGTACTTATTATACACCATCTGTCCCATCGTAACCAAACATGACGTCACTAGCAACAAAGGTATGGAAATACGGTACTGTTTGATTTCAAGTTCAGACAGAACTTGGTCACTACCTAAAGAAATTCGGTAGCCGTCCGTGGGCGTCAGCCTTTTATTCTTTTTCCTATTCAGAAATGTTGTGAAAACACGCAGGCCGGGCTCAGCCAGCCATCATTATCTTCTGTGAATCATACACGACTGAATAACAACTGGGCTTCAAGATGGCAGCGTGTGTTGGTAGTGAAACAGGTTGGACAGGCTGAGAACTGGTCCTGGGCTTGTTGTGTCTGATGCTCTAAGCTCCAGTGCTACCTAAAAGCCCCTTTGTTTAGATTTTTAAGTGTAGTGGATCAGTCACGTACTGTATGTCCCATATTTTGAAAACACATTTTTGAAGCGTTTTGGCCTCTTTGTCCTTAAAAATTGACCTTTTGTCAAACTGGCAAAAGCAGAGAGTTTCAAAAACCAAGAGAGCTTGCTGGTTTGTGTTATAAGACATGAGTTTTAAACCTAACTTAACAAAATGCAAAAGTTATTGATTTACGGGTGTTGGTTTCATTTTGTGCAGTGGAAGACGCGCGTGAGTGAACCTTGTAACACAAACTACTGATTAAAAACACTCATGTTGGGCTCTGATTAGAAGTGATACATCTCAATGATGAACAAAGACGATACAACACGCCAGGGTTCTGAACCTCTTTGACCCCGGGCCCAACTTTTCCACTATAATTTCAAATATTAACACTGAATTAGACATCCAACACTTGATTTTAATGGTATGCGGTATTTATATCTCACCTACTTATGGTTTAACCTTGTCAAATGACATGTGTTAATCACGAAGATTATCATCAAGGCTGATTACAAACATAAATAGTAATCAAACATACTGCAAAAAAAAGGGGCTGATGTTCATTCACCTACAATTACGCAGTGCTAAAATAAATACAGTCTGATAAAATTAATAATATGTTTCTTAAAGGCCTACTGAAAGCCACTACTAGCGACCACGCAGTCTGATAGTTTATATATCAATGATGAAATCTTAACATTGCAACACATGCCAATACGGCCAGGTTAACTTATAAAGTGACATTTAAAATTTCCCGGGAAATATCCGTCTGAAACGTCGCAGTATGATGACGTATGCGCGTGACGAAGTCAGTATAACGGAAGTTATGGTACCCCGTAGAATCCTATACAAAAAGCTCTGTTTTCATTTCATAATTACACAGTATTCTGGACATCTTTTGCAATTTGTTTAATGAACAATGAAGGCTGCAAAGAAGACAGTTGTAGGTGGGATCAGTGTATTAGCAGCGGACTACAGCAACACAACCAGGAGGACTTTGTTGGAGCGCTAGCCGCGCTAGCCGCCGACCTCACCTTGACTTCCTACGTCTCCGGGCCGCCAAACGCATCGGGTGAAGTCCTTCGTCCTTCTGCCGATCGCTGGAACGCAGGCTAGCACGGGTGTTGATGAGCAAATGAGGGCTGGCTGGCGTAGGTGGAGAGCTAATGTTTTTAGCATAGCTCTGTGCGGTCCGGTTGCTAAGTTAGCTTCAATGGCGTCGTTAGCACAGCATTGTTAACCTTCGCCAGCCTGGAAAGCATTAACCGTGTATTTACATGTCCACGGTTTAATAGTATTGTTGATTTTCTATCTATCCTTCCAGTCAGGGGTTTATTTTTTTCTTTCTATATGCAGTTAAAGCACGATGCTATCACGTTAGCTCGTAGCTAAAGCATTTCGCCGATGTATTGTCGTGGAGATAAAAGGCACTGAATGTCCATTTCGCGTTCTCGACTCATTTTCAAGAGGATATAGTATCCCAGGTGGTTTAAAATACAAATCTGTGATCCACAATAGAAAAAGGAGAGAGTGTGGAATCCAATGAGCCAGCTTGTACCTAAGTTACGGTCAGAGCGAAAAAAGATACGTCCATCACTGCCTCTCAAGTCCTTCACTGTAACGTTCCTCATCTACAAATCTTTCATCCTCGCTCAAATTAATGGGGTAATCATCACTTTCTCGGTCGGAATCTCTCTCGCTCCATTGTAAACAACGGGGAATTGTGAGGAATACTAGCTCCTGTGACGTCACGCTACTTCCGCTAGAGGCAAGGCTTTTTTTTTTATCAGCGAGCAAAAGTTGCGAACTTTATCGTCGATTTCCTCTACTAAATCCTTTCAGCAAAAATATGGCAATATCGCGAAATGATCAAGTATGATACATAGAATGGATCTGCTATTCCCGTTTAAATTAAACAAAAATCATTTCAGTAGGCCTTTAAATAAACTGTCAATAAAATTAAAGTGCAA